>NC_083764.1:62139150-62141650 GCF_963514075.1 Conger conger | reverse complement strand
TGGATACAGGACCCAGGATGCATTGCGATAAGGGGAACGGTCTATTGCATAGGCATTAGGTCATATCTTAGTTTCAATATTATGGCCGTTTGTGAAATAAAAGATGTGAAATAAAATATGTTGATCTTTTAAAGTAAATAATGTCTATTATGTTCATTTATTCACTCATCTACTACAATCGATTTGCATTCAAACATTTTTACAACATTTTTTTGCTTCTCACGGCAAATATCATTATGTGCGATTAATTTCGATTAATTAGATTAATTAATTACAAAGCCTGTAATTAATTCGATTAATTTTTTTAATCGATTGACAGCACTAGTATGTACGTATTACAATGACACGATAGTTATGTATGTACGTATTGCAATGACACAATAGTTATGTATGTACATATTGCAATGACACAATAGTTATGAATGTACGTATTGCAATGACACAATAGTTATGAATGTACGTATTGCAATGACACAATAGTTATGTATGTACGTATTACAATGACACAATAGTTATGTTCGTACGTATTGCAATGACACAATAGTTATGTATGTACGTATTGCAATGACACAATAGTTATGTATGTACTTATTGCAATGACACAATAGTTATGTATGTACGTATTACAATGACACAATAGTTATGTTCGTACGTATTGCAATGACACAATAGTTATGTATGTACGTATTGCAATGACACAATGCCATCTACTCACATGCTGTGTCAAGAGTGCTTGGACAGAGGTTGTGTTCATTCTGAACACTTTTGACACACAATGTGCAAGAATACTCTCTAATCAGTTGACACGTTTATGTGTTGGCCACACAAAATCCTAAAAAAAAATATAAAAAATTATATGCTAGTAATTACTGTGCATTTGCATTTAATGTGTGCTTTGAGGGGATGAATTATATATTGTCCAATTAAAATAAAGAATAAAAAAAACCCCCACAGATCTTTGTGTTGCCCAATCACCTCTATTGGAGTGTATGTATATGTGTGTATGCCTATTAACATTATATTTAGAAATAGTGAAGTAATGTTTATCATTGTTTATTATGATTGTGAAATTACTTTGCAATAGTTACAATCAAACAGTTGCAAGTATAACATAAAACTGCTACAGCAATCTTGGTATCACTTTTACTTGACCGGCCTCCCATGAAGCCAGATCTAGTTGGTCATATGTGCAGGAAAAACCAGTCATAACCATTTGTGACAGTGTGTTATTGTTTGCGACAGATGGCATTACTCTAACATTATGTATGCCACTATTAAAACTGCTTTGTAAAATGTACTGCATAATAATAATGATATCCCTGCTGAATATTCCAGCTCAGTCCAGTTAAAACTGATCGTTGGTCTAAGATGTGTTTTACCAATGTGTCTATCTGTTCAGCCTATTGTCAGTTAGTCCATTAGTTTGGCCACCAGCTTACTCAGCCAGCTTAATCAGCTTTGTCCAACTTTGACGAGCTACAGACCAGCTTGCTTTGACCAGCTACAGACCAGCTTTGACCAGGCAAAGAGCAGCTATGACCAGCTAAGACCAGCTTTGACCAGCTACAGACCGGCTTTGACCAGGCAAAGACCAGCTATGACCAGCTAAGACCAGCTTTGACCAGGCAAAGAGCAGCTATGACCAGCTATGACCAGCTGGGATTCTAAACTGGTTTTAGCTGGTATTGGCCGGTCTTTGGCTTGTGGTCTTTCAGCAGAGAAGATTCTCGTCCTGAGCTGTATTATGCCCTCATGGCTGGTCACGTCCAGTATTGTGAGCGAGACGGGCTTCATGCTGACTTCATGATGCACGGTTTAAGTCAAGCAGCACCATAATATCTCCATCATCGCAATGGACATGCGAAACCTAATCCCGTTACAACATGCGGCATAAACATCCCAATGCTTATTGCGTAGTTATGATACAGCCCCGTTCTCAAGAGCTCACACTCGCGCTCAACTCGCATGTAATTAGCATTGATTAAGAGTCCTGTGTCATCATGTTAGATTACTGTTGGGGAGTGTAAAGGTCACTTGCAATCAATAGCAATCTCTTTGTAGGCATTCGCGTCACGTGGATGTGTCACAGCAAAAAGAGAACCTCCTGCTTGTTCTCGTTGTCGGACCTGTGATTGGCCGATTCTCCAATCTAAGCCATTTCTGAATGGTAATTAAATGGGGGGGGGGGGGGGATGACAATAAACAGGATCGCCCTGCCTACAGGTTAGCTTGATACTGACAAGCGTTAAGTGTTTTGGCACAAAATGGCCGCCACTACGCATTCACCCAGTCAATAACACTGTGAATCATTGCCGTTACAGCATTTAGCAGATGCTCTCACCTGCAGCAACTTGCACACATTACTTTTTTAAAAGGCACAATCTGTTTATACACAGTCGGATACCGTATTGCTTTTCTGAGGCAATTCAGGTTAAGTACCTTTCTTCGCTTCAGATTGCAACGGCGGCAACCCAGCTGGCTATCAAATCCATAAACTCTG
>NC_083764.1:62089150-62134150 GCF_963514075.1 Conger conger | reverse complement strand
AGATAATAGGAATGATTAATGGTGGTGTAGCCGCGTGCTGGCTCGCCTCACCCCTCAGACCGCCAGGGACGCCGTCTCTGGGCTGGAGGACCGGGGGCGGCCCACAGGGCCCTCAAAGCCCCGCGTCTGCAACAGCGGGAGAATGTTCCGGAAAGATAACGGACCTTCAGAGGTGTCTTTAACCTGCCTGAGAGCACGGAGATAGAGATGGGGGGGGGGGGGGGGGGACAGAGGGGGGTTGGTCTCTGTGCTGTCATTTCTTTCCAAACGCCGCGAAACACCCTTCAGTCACGGAATAGAGGGTCGTGCGGGGAGTTTTCAGATGAGACTTAAGAGCGCCGTTATCATAAGAGATGGCAGATATGTCCGCCGGCTTCCCCGTGACCGACCTGTCAAAGACCTGCGGCGGAGGGGCCTCAGGGCCCCACGGTCCCCGCTTCTGTCTCTGCGGCTAAACGTGCTAAGCGAAACGGGGAACATCCCCGCTGAAACCTCCAGCTAAGGCTTCCAGCTGAGATTCTACACTGCTTTAAGGTGGCCTAAGCAGTGTTTTCCACACTTCTAGCTGGAGATAGCCGGTATGTGGCCCGGTCAAACCTGGTCTCCAGCCGGCGGTCAGCCGGTGGAGCTGACTGCACATTACATTTCATTACATTACATTACATTACATTACATTACATTAATGGCATTTGGCAGATGCTCTTATCCAGGGCGACGTACAGTTGTTTAGACTAAGCAGGAGACAATCCTCCCCTGGAGCAATGCAGGGTTAAGGGCCTTGCTCAAGGGCCCAACGGCTGTGCGGATCTTATTGTGGCCACACTGGGGATCGAACCACTGACCTTGTGGGTCCCAATCACATACCTTAACCATTACACTACAGGCTGCCCTGCACATGGTATAGACTGGTCAGCTGGTGAACCTCCGCTAGACCATCCATCCATCCATCCATCCATTATCTGAACCCGCTTATCCTGATCAGGGTCGCAGGGGGGCTGGAGCCTATCCCAGCATACATTGGGCGAAAGGCATGAATACACCCTGGACAGGTCGCCAGTCTATCACAGGGCACACACACCATTCACTGACACACTCATACCTACGGGCAATTTAGACTCTCCAATCAGCCTAACCTGCATGTCTTTGGACTGTGGGAGGAAACCCACGCAGACACGGGGAGAACATGGGATTCGAACCCAGGACCTCCTTGCTGTGAGGCGGCAGTGCTACCCACTGCACCATCCGTGCCGCCTTCCGCTAGACCAGCAAAAAGTATTAAAAACCCCCCCCCAAAAAAAACACTCTGTTTGACCAGATCAGACTGGTTTCGGCTGGAATTTTTCAGCAGGGTATCTGGGATCAGGGATTTTGGTGTAGGTGTGCTAATTGAATGTAACTTATTGCAGGCTTTTTATGTTGAATAAACAGCCGATCCTCTTGTCGACGTGCTGGGTGATTTTCCTAGAGAAACAAATTGAACAATTTCTGGTGATTGTGAGCATTTACGTCGTGTTATTATACACTTTATCTTGTTTATTGCATTTTTTGTTGGGAACTTTGAACCCATGGCCTTTAAATGGCTCTGTAAATTATGTCTACCCTCAGTGGTGGACTACTGGACTATGCTTTGATTTACAAACAGGGAACCGGCACAATTCATTGCTTTCCTCGTTGTAGCGTTTAATTGCTTTGGCACTCAGGGAGTTGTATTATGAGATATAACTACTGCAACATTTCCATGCTTTTTAGCCGCAAGAGATATGCGTGGAGGGCCTAATGGCTTTTGTTGCTTTTCTGTGGTTGTGATCGGACAATATTTATTTTTTTATGTGCTTTGGTCCGCTATTGCGGTCACCTCGCGTATACCCTTGCCTGTCATTACATTGAGCCAGAGTTTATTGACACTTTGAGATTTGATAAAAGATAAAGTTATCTTTAGCTTCATCATTGTTGATAGCGTTAGCACTTCCTACTTCCCTGTAGGGTCTTTCGACACACTTGTCCCTGGTCGTGGGTATACACTTCACACTTGTACGTCGCTCTGGATGAAAGCGTCTGCCAAAGGCCAATAATGTAACGTAGTGTAACGTGTGGAGGGCTTAATGACTTCTGTTGCTTATTTGTGGTTGTGATTGGACGTTGTTTGTGGTTGTGATTGGACGTTATTTGTGGTTGTGATTGGACATTATTTGTGGTTGTGATTGGACGTTGTTTGTGGTTGTGATTGGACATTATTTGTGGTTGTGATTGGACATTGTTTGTGCTTGTGATTGGACGTTGTTTGTGGTTGTGATTGGACGTTGTTTGTGCTTGTGATTGGACGTTGTTTGTGGTTGTGATTGGACATTGTTTGTGCTTGTGATTGGACGTTGTTTGTGGTTGTGATTGGACGTTGTTTGTGGTTGTGATTGGACGTTGTTTTTTTTATCTGCTTTGGTCCCGTTGCGGCCAGCTCGCTCCATAGCTTTGCCTGTCGTTACATTGAGCCCCAGTTGATTGACAGCTCGATGTGCGATAAGTCCATACCGACTCGCTGGGGGACATGCCCTGCTTACAAACCCAGCTGCTTCACTTCCTTCTTCTGGCCAACCGTGATCTACGGCTCTGCGGTTCGGCAACAAATCAAGCCAACTCCATGCCGGCTAAAACTTTCCCGAACCAATCATATTGTGGGAATTTTTAACAGAAACACACTCTAACTTTCCCCTCGCTTCTTGCAGTTTGTTATTTAAGGCTCTTTTGGATGGCAGCTCAGATTTGAAAAAGTCCCGCAGTATCGTCGACACCCTGGTGCTTAGGTAAGATGGATACCGGGAGAGGTCTAGTTTCCGGGTCAGTGTGACTGGTGATATACTCCTCTTTTTTTCCTCACTCTCTCCTTGTCTTTATTTCTCATTTAAGCGGCATTGGCATTGCTGCTTTCCCTTAAACAGTCTCTCTTTAAGACTCTCAGAACGTGATTTAGCTTCAGTCTCCCGTGACTTGAAAAACTCCTTCTGATCTAATCTGCGAAGGCAAACGCTCTTGTCGTTTTTTTTTGCCAAAGTCCCTCTGGAAATTTACAGAAATAGGCCACAGTGAAGCATCAGTGTAATAAAGCAACACGCAGATGCATACACATATACATAAACAAACACAGACATGCACACGCACACAGGCACACACACACACACACAGCAAATAAATACACATATGCACAGGCATGCACAAACAAACAACACACACACAGACACATACACTCTCTCTCTCACACAGGCACACTCTTGCTCTCTCAAAACACACACACACACTCTCACATATACGCACACATGCACACACAAATGTCTCACGCACACACTCTCTCTCTCTAACTCACACACACGCACACACACACACACACGCGCACACACACACACGCGCACACACACACACACACACACGCACACACACACACACACACACACACACACACACACGCACGCACACACACACACACACTCACACACACACACACACGCGCGCGCACGCACGCACGCACGCACGCACGCACGCACGCACGCACGCACGCACGCACGCACGCACGCACGCACGCACGCACACACACACACACACAAGGCCTATAAACTGTGCATTGGCGTGGACTCGACAGGCCCCTGTCGGGGCTGTTATAGGTGTTGCGTTATGATATTGCGGAACTTTCCAGAAGTGTCTCTGCGGTTTGAGACCGCTAGCGTTCCGGCACTGGCCCGGGCAGAGGGAACGGCGTGCGAACGGCGCGCTGCCGCAGAAAGCTCATTACGGGAAGCGATGCGCGCTTTAGGGTTCCTTGTAAACATGAAACAGTGGGATCCAGTTGCGTTGCCGG
Source organism: Conger conger (assembly GCF_963514075.1). Taxonomy (NCBI): domain Eukaryota; kingdom Metazoa; phylum Chordata; class Actinopteri; order Anguilliformes; family Congridae; genus Conger; species Conger conger. The sequence continues at coordinate 62,130,306 of NC_083764.1, read as the reverse complement.
GTTATTGCGTCTCTGGGGTGGCTTAAATCGAGATTGTTTTGTGGAGAAGCTGTGATATGGGACCCAGGCCCGTTTTGTATCATTAAGCAGAGTTTTCTCAGATTACACGGATAATGAAAATACAGAAATATGCCCACCTGATGCATCGCCTTATTAAAGGAAAATGTTCTTTTTTTAACTGAATCAATATGCCACATTGCTTGCACAAGGAGGGGGGGGGGTGGTGGCAGAAACACATATGCAATCAGAGTGTTCGACAGTAGCTTGCAGCGGCAATTATATGTCATGTATATACACACGCATGCACATATGGGGGCCGAACCCCCGTTTTTTCCCCTGCTGACAGAGGTGTGGAGTCAGGAGTGTGTTCGCCCCCAGGCGGGGGGGTTGGGGGAGGGGGGCTCTCTGCTCCTCCTGGGATCCCAGGCTCCAGCTCCAGAGACAGAGTCATGGGGGCGACGTGACTCAGGCAGTGAGAGCAGTCGTCTGGCAGTCGGAGGGTTGCGGGTTCGATCCCCCGCCCGGGCTGTGTCGAAGTGTCCCTGAGCAAGACACCTAACCCTCAAATGCTCCTGTGAAGCTGGTCGGCGCCAATCGCCGTCGGTGTGTGTGAATGGGTGAATGAGAAGCATCAATTGTACAGCGCTTTGGATAAAGGCGCTATATAAATGCCAACCATTTACTCTCTCATTCCTGTTTCTTTGCTTGTTGCTGATGGGGCTGTTCTGCACTTCCGGGAAACCTCTGCAGGCTGCCCACTGACAGAGCAAGTGGGGTCAGAGGTCAAGGCAGGGGGACCCAGGGGGATTCAGCTTGTGGGGGGAAAAGGTCACAGGTCATTAATTAAGAGGCGGCAATCGCTTCAAATAGTCTGAAGAGACCCACCTGCTTCGAACGAATTCCCACACCCGTGCATCCCCAATCTCCTGCAACTGACTTAGGATGGATTTGTGCACGGATCTGTGGATGCATATGTATGTATCTATGCTTTCTGCTATGGTTCTTGGGTGGCATAAGTTAGCACTTCTGCGATGTTGCACATCCACGAGCTGTCCAGGGAATCCAGAGATTTCGATCAGAGCTGCCCACACCTGTTCCTGGAGATCTGCCGCCCTGTAGGTTTTTACTCCAACCCTGACAAAGCACACCTCATTTAACTGCAAGACGATCTCGTTGAGCTGCTAATTAGAAGAATCAGGTGTGCCAAATTAGGGTTGAAATGAAAAACTACAGGAGGGTACATCTGAAGGAAGAGGGTTGGGCAGCTCTGATTTAGACAGGCCGCTCAATTTCCGCCATTATTTTTTTCCAGCTCCGCAAATGAAGATTTATCCTACAGTTCAAGAGACTAACACTTCATAACGAATGCCGATTATTCAGCGGAATTTCAGAATCAATGGGCCATTGAAAACCCTGCCTTCAAAACAACAACACGACAGCCAGTGAAACTGGTTAGCCGTGCCTGATATGATTAAATCCCGAGACTTTTTTTTTTTTTTTTTTTTAGGGCCGTCGTGCTAAAAGCTTTGTTTGTCTGAAACAGTCACAGTATGGCCAAATTGATGTCTGCTGGTCTCCAGCACTCTTCCATTTCCAACCCGTTCGCTTGTCTCCGGGACCGCCTGCTAATAAAGCTTTGTTGGATTTCGATGACTGATCCCATTCTCCATGCCGCCGTACTCTGCGACTTGTCATAAATAATACATCGCCATAACGCAGTTATGCAAATGCAGCCAGCCAAAGACAAAATTACTGTTATAATTATCTGAGCCCTGGTGACCGGGGACACAGACAAACAAACAAACAAACAAACAAACAAGCAAACAACACCGACGGTTTGTCCTCTCCACAAAGCCGGAAGTTTTAAAGTCCTTTAAATTCGTTTGAAAATCAGTTTGATTTTCCACGTCATGCATGGCAATAAGCGTAAACAGTATAAGAATCGTGTATTAAAGGCCTGGTCATAGAAATAAACAGAAATGTCTTTGGCTGGTGGCACAGTGCTATGGTGGCTGCAGTATTATGGTGGCCTAAACATTTCATTCATCGTTTTTTTTCAAGCCAGGAAAATTCACTCTGAACCACAATACTATACGAGACTTACTTTTTTAACTTATTACTGAATAAGCTTATTTGACATGGTCAGTGCACATGAAAAACATTTCTGTAAACGTGCCACTGTCAGCCAGAGAGGCTAATTTTCAAGCCAAGAGCAACCACTCTAAGCCACAGTACTATAAATGTCTGCATTTATGCATTTATATAGCGCCTTTATCCAGACTCTGGTAACCACCCCACCTCACAAGCTCACAGAATTTGAGAGTGGATTTGTGCTGGCTTTGGGTTTTGCAGCGTGCGAAAATGGCAGTGTTTGTACAGGTGGATTTAAAAGCGAAATGTTTCTGACTAAAATCACCACCCAGTACACAGATTGTCTCCACTGCCTTCAACCGCTCCCATTCTACGTGACGATGAAATCCTGAATATGCCTGTGCCTCTTTAGGCAAATGTGAACGGTTGGCATTTAGATAGCGATATTCACCTATTCGTAAACACACTCACACACCGATGATGTCATGACCACAGGGGCTTCCGCTCCCGGCACGTTCCGTAGCAGAGCCGTTCGGAAGGAGCCTTCATTTGGGAAAAGGGGAAGTGAGCCGAGCCCTTAACCCCACATTGCTCCAGGCTGGGGGTTGTCATCTGCTTAGTCTAATCGGGTTAGGGTTAGGGTTAGGTAAAGTTAGGTAAGAGGCTTTGGGTAAAAGCGTCAGCTGAATAACATGTAATGAGTCTGTGAGTATGGGTGAATGAGAGGTATCATTACAATACATTACAAGGCATTTAGCCTTGTTGCGATGTTCTCGGAGAAGGACAGCCTGTTGTCCATCACCACTCCAAGGTTTCTTGCACCCGATTTAATATTGAGAGGATGAGGTCACTGTGGTATCCCCTTGTGAAATGGAAAAATCGGTGAAGGGAGAGGTTAGAGCAGGAATGAAGATTACCTCCGTCTTACCTGGGTTGAGCTTTAGATGGTGGTTGCCCATCCAGCTCTGGATGTCTCTCAGGCAGGCGGAGATACGGGTAGAGACCTGTGTAACTTGTGTAAATGGAGAAGAGGAGGGGACCGAGGACTGAGCCCTGAGGGACTCCTGTAACAAGGGGTTGACACTCTTCCAGCCCAGGTCACCTGGGAGGACTGGCCAGAGAGATAAGATTTAATCCAGTTGTATCATATTTTGTTTATATCAATTGCAAAGCGCTTTGAGGAAAAAAAAAGCCATATAAAGGCAGTCCATTTTCCGATTTACTGCAGCCCCGACACAACTGCTTTTGATCTGTTTTGGATACTGGTTTTGCTGGAGTCCAAAGGGTGAGAACCATATGAAGTAATTTACGACTACAATAGGTCTGTTCTCCGCGGTCCCCTGACAGTAATGTCTCCCACGGAATACGCCGCCTGCGGTCAGAGACGCAGAAAATATTCTGACTCACCTTACGCTGAGGTGGCAGCCTGTCATCTCCAAACTGTGCCAATGTGGGGTGGAATAACGGAGAACAGAAACGCGACGCTTCCAAAGGGAGCGCTAGAGCCGTGTCTATACCTACCGTATAATCAAAAGACAGAAATACTGTCATAACGTAACGTAACATAACATAACATGATGGCGAGAACAGGGCCATTCAGCCCAGCAATGCTCGCCTTTTCCCACCACTAAAGTGTACCGACTGCTCAGCTTGCCTCAAAGGGTATCTAGAGCCGTATCAAGCCTGGTCTTGAAAAGCCACGGCGTTTCTGCCTCCAGGGGCATGACCTGGCAAGCTGTTCCACGCGGAGACCGCTCTATATGTGTGAGAAAAAACCACTTCCTAACGTCTGTGCGGAATGTATCCTTTTGCAAATACATTTGCAATGCCGATTCGCATGTGCGTGTGTGCATTCAGGTTTGGGAGTATTCATTCATTGAGATATTTTATCCTTTTATCTAATTGCTTCCAGGGGATTTTTCCTTTGGACAGTCAGCTTGTCCGTATTGAGTCATCATACTCTACCAGCTGGCGGTGGTACTACAAATAAAATATTACATATTAAATGTGTTTCCTTGCTAGTCAGTGGATATTTTTACAGTAGGTGGCATATATATAAACCCGATTTAATATTGAGAGGATTTTATTTATTTATTTATTTATTTTTTAATATCTCACAATTGCATGTTTAGCTTGAGTTATTTTTACTTTGCTGAAACCCTGGCGAAAGGAAATAGATCATTCCTTTTAGTATCCTGGCATTCTAGAGCAGAATTATATCATTACATTGGGATTGATTATTTCTAAATCAACAACATTTGAGTTAATTAATTTGAAGACTTGAAATGGTGCTTGGTACCTGCCCCAGACCGCATGCAACTCATTTAACGCTGGATGAACATGGCATTTTCTGATAATTCATTTTCTCATAATCATTAATGACTCATTTAGTCCTTTTGTCCTGTACTTGTGTTGTACATAGTGCCAGAATTGTTGGGTTGTTAATTTTAGGTCCACTGCAGGAAGGAAAAATAATTCCAAAATGGGATTGACACCCGCAACACCCTGATCCCAAGGCTTTGTGCGTGTTTGCTGTGCCACCCCCTACCCGCTGTTCTGAGGACAAGCCAGACTGGACAGACACAGACCATATCAGGACCGACCTCTACTGTCAGGCAGGAGCCCCGCCCCCCCCCAGGGCACGCGTCAATCAAACGAAGGGCGGGGACATTAACGGTTTATGCAAATGAAGTGTGCTGGGGTCACTTTAACCTGCGCGATAAACTCACATCCCTGCTGTCTCATTAACGGGGGCCATTTTGTTTCGAGGGTGGATGAGGTCCGTGCTCATGTTTACACGGACACTGCACATCCCATTAAGGCAGGCTAACCGAACACATACATTTAAACATCAGAAAAAAAGAAAGCCTCTGTTTTATATAGACAGTGTACTTTCATAACCTCCTCCGGTTAATTCCCAACAATAACAACAAACCCCCACAATATGTGAGGAGAAACAACAATAATAATGAATAAAAATAAGGAGAAACTAGTCAGTAATAACAATTAATGAACAATCTCTATATCTATCGCTCACACAAATATATACGCTCACCGAGCACTTTATTAGGGACATTTTTACTTTAAAAAACACCTTCGCACCTTATTCATGCGATTATCAAATCAGCCAATTGTGTGGCAGCAGTGTAATGCATACGGTCATGTACATGCGGGTTAGGAGCTTCAGTTAATGTTCCCATCAACCGTCAGAATGGGGGAAGAAATGTGATCGAAGTGACTTTGACCGTCGTCTGGTTTGCTGGCAGACTGACAGGAAGGTGACAGGAAGGTGACAGGAAGGTGACAGGTACACAAATGACCACAGATTACAGCTGTGGTATTCAGAGGGGTATCGCTGAACAAACAACGCATCATAACACTAAGTGGACAGGCTACAGCAGTAGAAGTCTAGAAACTAAGTCTAATAAATACCTAATAAAGTGCTCACTGAGTGTATTTCTATCTATCTCTCCCTCTCTCTCTATCCCTCTTCCCTCCTCTATATCTCTCCCTCTCTCCCTCTATCAGCATATCTCTCTATCTCTCCCTCTCTCCCTCACTCTGTTGTCAGCGTAGCAGACACGCACGTTCGCAGAGAGGAAAGAGGCCAAGAGGGATATGATAAGTGTCTGATGTTGGGTGGAAGGTCTGTAGAGACGCCACAAGGCCCTCTTCCCTCTCCACTGGTCACCAGCCCGCACACACGCCTTTTCCGCCTCAAGATCCTGGTACTGCTCCAAGGCTTACCAGGAGTTCTGTTGCAGTATGTGCCCTTTAGCATGTGAATGGACCGCACTTCCTCCAGGTGAGGGTGCTTCCAGTGAAATCACCAGAACGGCCACACCAAGACCGTTAATGTTCCTTGATCACTCCCTACTCTCCAGCTAGACCACTCCGGTCTGCCAGCTCTGGTCGCCTTATGGTTCCCTCTCTACGTGCACCTGGCGGTCGAGCTGCACGTTCACTGTCAGGACAGCAGAATCCCTCCCCCTATTTCGACGCAGACTCAAAACCCACCTTTTCAAACTCTACCTTAGTCCTCCCTCCTGATTTCCCCTGCCCCTCCTTTCTGGTATCCCTATCCTTGTCTAACCCCCCCCCCAAAAAAAAATAAAAAATAAAAAATAAAAATAATAATAATAATAATTTGCACTTATGATGACTGTATGTTTACAACAGCACTTCATGTGCATTTTACTAGTTATGGATGTGATGCTTTAACTTGTGGTAGAACCTATGCACTTGTAAATCGCTTTGGATTAAAAGCGTCTGCCAAATGACAAAAATGTAAATGTAAATGTTAAAGATTGGGCAGACAGTTGGTAAGTTATGGCTAATAGTACATTACCTTAAAATATGCTTATGAACCAACGACATCAAAAACAATCAATTTTTTTTTGCCAGCAACTTTGGCATGGGATTGCGGTTAGTGTGAGAATAGGATTGTGGTTTAGTGTGATTTCATTTCAATGTGTGGGAAATCATCCAGGTTCCTCTGATGGCTTCTGGCTGATTCACTGAAAAAAATCATTTAAAAATATGGAGTGGACAGTGGTTGCACATAATATTATTAAACACGTGGGATTTCAACTTAAGTATGTGGGAATTAGAATTTGTGTACTTGTTAGCTTGGGGGCGACATTGGCTCAGGTGTTAAGAGCGGTAAGAGCAGTCGTCTCATTGGCTCAGGAGGTAAGAGCAGTCGTCTCATTGGCTCAGGAGGTAAGAGCAGTCGTCTCATTGGCTCAGGCGGTAAGAGCAGTCGTCTAATTGGCTCAGGAGGTAAGAGCAGTCGTCTCATTGGCTCAGGCGGTAAGAGCAGTCGTCTCATTGGCTCTGGCGGTAAGAGCGGTAAGAGCAGTCGTCTCATTGGCTCAGGAGGTAAGAGCAGTCGTCTCATTGGCTCAGGCGGTAAGAGCAGTCGTCTAATTGGCTCAGGAGGTAAGAGCAGTCGTCTCATTGGCTCAGGCGGTAAGAGCAGTCTTCTCATTGGCTCTGGCGGTAAGAGCAGTCATCTGGCAGTTGGAGGGTTGCCGGTTCGATCCCCCGCCCGGGCTGTGTCGAAGTGTCCCTGAGCATGACACCTAACCCCCAAAATGCTCCTGACGAGCTGGTCGGCGCCTTGCATGGGAGCCAATCGCCGTGAGTTGCTTGTTCCATATACTTAATAATGTTGCATGAAACCACTGTCGCAAAGTTTTTGAAGCAATTTTTAAGCAACAGTACATTTTTTGTGTATACAGTAGCATATACCTATGTTACATATATATATAGCGCTTTTCTAGACACTCAAAGCACTTTACAGTTATGAGGGGGAAACTCGCCTCAACTACCATTTTGCACCAGAACGCTCACCACTCACCAGCTGAGGTGAAGAGGGAGAGGGCAATGTTTTTGCCAATTGAATCACGGAATGATTAGGTAGCAGGCTGAAAGAGCCAGGCTTGGGAATTTAGCCAGGACACCGGGGAACTCCCGACTCTTTGCGAAGATTGTCACAGGGTCTTTAATGACCACCGTGAGTCAGAACCTCGGTTTCCCTTCAAGATTATGCCCTTTTATCAGTCAATATGAACATGGCTACACAGACATAATATTGAGGGTCCAGACATAGTAAGCCTTTAGTTTGATGAATATTGATCAAACTATATTGAAATTTTCACATTGTCAATTCATCAGACCAATTATACTTGGATAGTGCTATGGACTATATGCTCAATTTCTGATACATCACCTCTTTTGACGTGTTTACGACTGAAGGCTGTCAGAAATAATCTTTTTTCCGGCAATTAGGAGGAGGACAATGCTGTGGAACAATGAAGTTTCCATGCGTGGGATCAATAAAAGACTCGTCTTCTCCGTTAATCAGCCTGAAAATGCTTCTGCTGACATAAACACCATGCTGACTCCTCTGACAGCTCGTGAGACAGAGAAAACTTTGGGTAACTTAGGCACTCGCCAAATTTATGAATCCGACAAACCGACATCTGATCAAATGATCCCAAACCACTAGGCCAAACCCCGATTTAGTGTGCTGGGCGGTGGGAGGGTTTTTTAAGGTGTGGACACTGTAGTAAATTTACATTAATGGCATTCGGCAGACGGTCTTATCCAGAGACTAAGCAGGGGACTATCCTCCCCTGGAGCAATGCAGGGTTAAGGGCCTTGCTCAAGGGCCCAAGGGCTGTGCGGATCTTATTGTGGCTACACCGGGATTAGAACCACCGACCTCACGTGTCCCAGTCATTCACCTTAACCACTACGCTACCGGCCGCCCTTTGTACTGCTACCTGGTCAGTTTATCCGATTATTCAACACGGGTTCCAGTCTTTACCTATGTGATCACGCCAGCACTAAGGGCCATTCTTCCCGGCAGGGTGTTCTGTGCTCTTGTCCCTGGTTCTGTTTTGCACTTGAACGTCCGTCACTCTGGATACTAGTGTCCGCCAAATTACGCTAATGTAACAACTGTCACGACAGCCTGAGCTATACGGACAACCTTAGGAAGAGTATCATAACTGTATCAGGGCCTGACATCCATCCGTTTAAACTCGGCTTTACAGCACATAGATCGACTGGAGAGTGCAGGCATATGTCTTCAGCGTGATAAAGATTTATTCAAGTATATTGAAAACCTCTGGCTAACTGCAGCGGTGCAATCGTAATTATTCGTAAATGGATGTCGGTTTTTATCTGTTTCTGTCAAATGTGTACAAATGTGTAGAAACGTTTTATCTCACTTCCGCCGAAATGTGTAGCTTGCTAGGCCAAAGTGCTGAGATTATACCCATTTTCTATCCAATTTCTATTTCAATTTTGAGTTTGGAAGGAATTTATTTATTATGGAAGGCCTTTTCACCATTAAAGGTCTTATGAAATGATTTGGGCTAATTACGGGGAAAAAGACACTAGTGTTAGTTTAATACTTCTATGATGAGCAATGAAGATCAAACTAATTGCAAAGTAATTCTGGCCAATTATGTAGTTTGATAGTTTTTTCAAATTTGCTAATAGCAGCCAAATGGTTAATGTGATTTGGTTGGATTATTGTACATTAGGTCCAACAATAAATAAAGCCTTGTAGAAAAAAAACAGTTTTGCATATAACACAAAGTAGTGCTCAATCAATATGGCAGACATGGGTTGTCCCAAAGGCAACGCTAGAACACCCGGAGGTTTGTATGACGTTTGGCATCCGTTGGCCTTGCAGTATGAAAATGATAGACCGAAAGGTAAATGTATACATCATAGCGCCACCATCTGGCTAGTCCAGGTGTGAGGGCTTCATGAGCAGTGTTAGCGCAAAGCCGCTCTCCTGCCAAACACAGTCACTCTAGGAGAGTTCCTCAGTTACAGATTCTTTTATCGGAGAAAAAGAAAGAAAGGATTCGGGCAAAAACAATAGGCCTCCAGTGTTACGTGCCTGGCACCCTAATGAGTGCGTTTATAGATTAGTGATCTTTGGGAGTGCACGCTATTTCTTTGAGTGAGGATGAAAGAGGGAGAAGAAGGAAAATGAGGTGAAGGGCGAAAGCCAAGCCGGGGGCCGGAAAAACACACACACGCCCACACACACATACACACACGTACGTACACACACACATACATGCGTACGTACACACACACACACACACACACGTATGTACACACATGCCCACACACACATACACATACGTACGTACACACACACACATACATACATACGTACATACACACACACACGCACATACACACATACACGTACGTACACACACGCATACACAAACAGACACTTACGTCTGCCCATGCACACACACGTACACACACGTACGTATGTACACACACACACTCGCATATATACACACAGACACATACACAGGGGCACGCACACACACTTGCACACACACACACACACGCACACACATGCGTACATACACGCACACGTACATACCCACACAGACACACGTACGCACGCACTCAGACACGCATGCAAACACAAAGGCAAGCCCTTGGGTAGAAAAATGTAACAGATTTGAGTCTTTGTATGGATATGCACCTGCGTCTGCATTGGTATACACACTGCAGTGCATGTGAACCAGACCTGGCCTTCGCCAGACTCAAATTAAACTGTATAATTTACATCAGGCAAGCCATTCATGAAATCTGCCCGAAAGGCAAATCAGGGTGAAATTTAAACTTAGCCCGAGATACTGATTTTTTTAAATGAGGTCATTCACGTGAGCTGGCTTGTGCAGATGCTCCTGCACATGTGACTGTGCGATCACACATGCCCCTACTGGTCAAAGATTTATGATGTCATGGCTTGAGGGAGGCACTGTAGAACACCACCGCGTTTGAACTCTCAAGAGTTCCAGGATTAGAGTTCCAGCGGTTACACATGCCCTGATTGGTCAAAGCTTTATGATGTCATGTCCTCAGAGAGGAACTGTAGAACATGGTGCTGCAGGCAGGTTCCACAGTGGGGTTCCAGTGCTCTGATTGATCAACGCTTTATGATGTCATGGCTTCAGGGAGGCACTGCGGAAAATGGTGTCTGAAGGCAAGTTCCACAGTGGGGTTCCAGGATTGGGGTTCCAGTGCGCCGATTGGCCAAAGCATTATGATGTCATGGCTTCAGGGAGGCACTGCGGAACATGGTGTCTGAAAGCGGGTTCCACAGTGGGGTTCCAGTACCCCAATTGGCCAAAGCATTATGATGTCATGGCTTCAGGGAGGCACTGCGGAACATGGTGTCTGAAGGCGGGTTCCACAGTGGGGTTCCAGTACCCCGATTGGCCAAAGCATTATGATGTCATAGCTTCAGGGAGGCACTGTGGAACATGGTGTCTGAAGGCGGGTTCCACAGTGGGGTTCCAGTACCCCGATTGGCCAAAGCTTTATGATGTCATGGCTTCAGGGAGGCACTGCGGAACATGGTGTCTGAAGGCGGGTTCCACAGCGGGGTTCCACAGCGGGGTTCCATGTCGCGTGAAGACCTTCTCTTTCATTCCCCGCAGTGGGGAGCGAGCGTCTCTCTCACACTCCTCCCTTTCATTTCTGCGTCTTCTCCTCTGGAAAGAAGAGAATCGATATCCATCTGCAGTCGGCCAGCCTGCCGCAGCGGCGGCTGGACTGGGAGAGGCAACCCTGTTCCCGGCGAGGCCTGAGCCCCGCGGAGCGCTCGGGCCGTCTCCGGTTTCACCAGCAGCCGGGCTGCATCAGGACGTCAGCGGGCGAGGAGAGACAGCGCGCTTCAGATAACGACATGGACTCACAGCGTCATGCGACTCACATCCAGACCTACGGCCCGGTTTCAGCACGCGCGCTTCCCTCCGGGTCCTCCTCGTGTATCTAAACGGAAATCACTTTACTTTATCTTTCTCATAAATACGCACGAAGGGCGCCTGAAAAGGTGCAAATGCTTGCCTCTCCGGGGCAGTACACAAAATTGCACCCCTAGCCAGCAATATATAATTTGTACCCTTTTTGACTTGGAAAACCCACTCATCTGCACCCAAAGAGAACATTACTGTACTTCCAGGGCACATTTGAGAAATTTGATCCGTGAAGAAGAGAAATGCCGCGCCTCCGTGACTCCGTTTCTGAGAGCGCAGAAGGAGCCGAAGTGAAGACGTCCATCTGGCCTCTTATTCCAGGGGCGTGTCCAAGGACCTGCACGTCTGCAGTGCAGCGTGCGATGTGAAGTGTCTCGTCGTAATCAACTCACTTTCCGAGAGCGCTTCACCGCCTGAACTAGGGCCACGGGTTTGATTCCGGTCTCCGAGAGTGCCACTGTGCGACTGCTCTCAACGCCCTTCAGCTGAAACGCTTGTTTAAATATCCATCCCCCTCAGCGGATAACGTATGAGAAAACTGCAATCTATGTCTGTGACCCTGGGATGAATGGAACTCGCAGTCGTTCACTCATCGCTATGGCAACTCCCTCTTCTCCTCAACTTTAGAATGCTGGCTCGCTTTGCCTTGTGACACGTACAATGCCAGCCGCTCTGGGAACTGCTTGTCCTTGTTTGATGACATCAGAGGGCCAGGCGAGGAAGTAGGACTGAGCTCCTGACGCCCGGCGAAAAATGATGGCACACTTTTCACATTGCGGGCGATTTATCAGGCTCGCGTTTGTTCCGAGCTGGGCGGTGCATTTCGGAAAAGCTTCCTCAGACGGGGGGAAACTTTCACAGATAAACCCCATTTGTCCCCGGTGAAGGAAAAGGGCCATTTATAAAAAAAAGTCAAAATAAAAGTAGCAATATCTGTCTAGGGACAGTGGTGTGTGTTTCCCGGACAGAAGAAAAGCACTTTAAAAGTAAACATGAAGGATCACCAGCGGTGAAATGAAAACGAACAATGATTCTCCTGCTACTTTTTTCATCTGCAATGTACTGACTTTTGAAAAAAAAAAAATTAAAAGCGTGTACGAAAGTATGTACTGTCAGTATGTATGTATGCAGTGTGTACACTTAAATGTCCTGTCAGTATGTATGTATGCAGTGTGTACACTTAAATGCAAAATAATTTGGACCGTAACACAATTTTAGTTGTTTTGACTCTAGTTAGTGTTCTCAAGCACGCTAGAATGAATTAGAATAAAACAGTGAAAATCAGGTCGAGGTGCAGACTATCAGCCTTAATGTGGGGGTATTTATATCCATAGCGGGTGATCCGTGTAGGAATTACAGCAACTCTTTGTACATCATCCCTCATTTAAGGGTACGGCTCCCCCCTCCTCATCCTCCGTAGATTTGTCTGAAAATATTTCCTGGAACTACAAACAGCTGATTAAATCTGCTCTCGGCTACAAACGGAAGATTAAATCTGGTCTCGGCTACAAACAGCTGATTAAATCTGGTCTCAGCTACAAACGGCCGATTAAATCTGGTCTCGACTACAAATGGCAGATTAAATCTGGTCTCGGCTACAAACGGCAGATTAAATCTGGTCTCGGCTACAAACGGTAGATTAAATCTGGTCTTGGCTACAAACGATCGATTAAATCTGGTCTTGGCTACAAACAGCAGATTGAATCTGCTCTCGGCTACAAACGGCGGATTAAATCTGGTCTCGGCTACAAACGGCAGATTAAATCTGGTCTCGCCTACAAGCGGCAGATTAAATCTGGTCTCGGCTAGAAACAGCAGATTAAATCTGGTCTCGGTTACAAACAGCCGATTAAATCTGGTCTCGGCTACAAACGGCAGATTAAATCTAGTCTCGGCTACAAACGGCAGATTAAATCTAGTCTCGGCTACAAACTGCAGATTAAATCTGGTCTCGGCTACAAACGGCAGATTAAATCTGCTCTCGGTTACAAACGATCGATTAAATCTGGTCTCGGCTACAAACGGCAGATTAAATCTGGTCTCGGCTACAAACGGCAGATTAAATCTGGTCTCGGCTCACCTTGTTTCCTCCTCGGGCAGTGGACCTTGAGCTGTGTGCCAAACCACACACATTTTATGGTTATTACATATTTTTCATCATTAACTCCGCTGGGTTGCTATTTATGATGATGCGCACCAGGGTCACCACTCAAGCACCAACTCCACACTTCTACGCTGGGGGGTGGGGGGTGGGGGGGGGGCTGGTCGGAGGGAATTAATGCAAATAAATAAAAAAGAAACGGCAGTTCAACAAATTTTCTACTTCAGGTCACTCCATTCTGTCACCCAGAAGAAAACCATGATGAATTTAATGGCCTAATTAAGGGGCGGAATGAAAATAGCCTGCGCCGCGCATCGGAAAAAAGTCTTCGGATAAAAAATAAAAAAAAGTAATAATTTGTATAAAATATTTAACAAGGCGTTATGAATCCCAATCGTGTTTAATACATCCTTCAGTGTAGGCAGCGGCAGAGATGGGCTGCTTATGAACGCGTGATGCTGTAGAATATACGATCTGTTAAAGAGCCTGCCCAATGCTACTCCAGTGATTTTCGACCTTACTTTGCCTTAATGAATTATTGAAAGGGAGCCAGCAATCAAGAGAGCCTGCAATTTACCGCCTCAAACAGAGCTTCATACATATTCAAACAAGTCTATTTAGAAGCGGCTGACATTACTCTACAGAGATGCCCTAGGAATCAGAGTAACTCTGCTGCGTGCGTGTGAGTGTACGTGGGCGTGTGTGCGTGCGTGTTTGAGACATGCATGTTTTTATTTAATTTCTTTTTTTTCCAAGGTTTGGGTAAATAAGCATTTCGTTTGCTTTCCACTAGAAGGAATACAAGCGGGAGGGGAAAAAGCGATTCAGTTCATTTCAGTTCATTAAAGGAAGTCTAGGCAGAACAGCAGTGCAGTTGCTTTGAATCGCTTTCAAGGTCTTAAGAGTTGTTCCTCTGCATGCACCTGTGTTTGCCTGAAACTACTGCAGTTTATCACTGAGCGCCTATGAGTCAGACCACCTTTTCATTATCTAAACCACTCATTCATCGCCGTCGTATGAATTTGACATCAACACTAAAAGTCATGTCGAGAAGACGTTTCCACAAAGTAGCAGCTCGTGTTTTGGCTATTTCGGCTAAACTATTTGAGGTGTGAGGTCAGAAAATTCTTAAATTCTTAAAGTACATTCCAATCACTGCGGGTAGTTTACAGAGTTTATTTTTTAATTGAAACACCTTCCCAGCATTTCATTGGCAAAAGCAAACCGTCCTGCAACAGGCAACGACATGGTGAAAGGACAGATGCAGTGCAGGTACATAAGCAAGATATCATTCTCTCGCATTGTTCTTTTAAGGTGGACCACATGTTTGCAGGCCTGTGACCTGCATGGGATCCCCAGCAGGGACCTTAAGTCTAAAATCTGCCATGAGCCCTTGTTCCCTGGCAAAACCAACAATTAAACTGAAGGAAATAATAGATTAATTTGCAGGGGAGTAGGGGGTGGGGGGGGGGGGCACAGAATAAAATTAATTGACTGGTATTTTATTCAATGAACCTCATTAAGTCGACATTTAATTCTTGTTATTGTTCATCGCGCCTGGATGACTGCGCACCTCCGCGTACCCTGTGACTGCCCCGCTCCCTCTGCTTGTGTAAGTGGGTCAGATGTATTTCGGGACGCTGGGATTGGGGGGTTTATTAACGGGGGCGGGCAGCGGCGGGAGCCCTGATGGGGCGACGGACGGACGGACGGAGAGCCCTGTCCTCTGACGGACAGCGGGGCGGACGATGAGCCGGTGTGAGACCGGGCCGGCGGAGCTGCTCCACGGTCACGCCCTGGCTTTGGCCGCGCTCCTGACCGCCTACAGGCCCGTCGCTTTTGGCTCTTCCCATCCTCCAGGTCAGGGGTACTCAAATCTGGCCGCCAAGGCCCCGGCGGGTGTTTCACAAAGGATGAAATACAGCAGGATAACTGAGTTAGCTGGATAACTGCACTGAGTAAAACCCTCAAAGCAGGATTACTGAGTTAGCTGGATACCTGAACTGAGTATAACCCACAAAGCAGGATTACTGAGTTAGCTGGATACCTGAACTGAGTATAACCCACAAAGCAGGATTACTGAGTTAGCTGGATAACTGCACTGAGTAAAACCCCCAAAGCAGGATTACTGAGTTAGCTGGATAACTGCACTGAGTATAACCCACAAAGCAGGATTACTGAGTTAGCTGGATAACTGCACTGAGTATAACCCACAAAGCAGGATTACTGAGTTAGCTGGATGACTGCACTGAGTAAAACTCACAAAGCAGGATCACTGAGTTAGCTGGATGACTGCATTCAGTAAAACCCACAAAGCAGGATTACTGAGTTAGCTGGATGACTGCATTCAGTAAAACCCACAAAGCAGGATTACTGAGTTAGCTGGATGACTGCATTCAGTAAAACCCACAAAGCAGGATTACTGAGTTAGCTGGATAACTGCACAGAGTAAAACCCACAAAGCAGGATCACTGAGTTAGCTGGATAACTGCACTGAGTAAAACCCCCAAAGCAGGATTACTGAGTTAGCTGGATAACTGCACAGAGTAAAACCCACAAAGCAGGATTACTGAGTTAGCTGGATAACTGCACTGAGTAAAACCCCCAAAGCAGGATTACTGAGTTAGCTGGATAACTGCACAGAGTAAAACCCACAAGTCAGGATTACTGAGCTAGCTGGATAACTGCACTGAGTAAAACCCCCAAAGCAGGATTACTGAGTTAGCTGGATAACTGCACAGAGTAAAACCCCCAAAGCAGGATTACTGAGTTAGCTGGATAACTGCACTGAGTAAAACCCACAAAGCAGGATTACTCAGTTAGCTGGATAACTGCACTGAGTAAAACCCACAAAGATCCTCATTGGGCCAGTCAATACCCACAGGTAGCATGTTAGCATGTTACATGCACTTACACCATGTTAGATGCACTTTGGCTGTGTTGCTTTGGCTAAAGGTGAATGATTATCCTGCCTCTCTTCCTGCAGTTCTCAGCAGAACACAACAGAAAACTTGTGTCCTAACACGTCTATGGTACACTGACTCCAGGCACCAGGGAGTTAAGAAAGTTCTTGTAAACAAATGGGAAATCAGCCTCACGAGAGAATATGATTTATTTGTTCAGAAAACATTTCTGTTCTGTGGTGTTCTGGTGCTTGTGTTTGGGGAGTGGGTTTGCGTCAAAACAAACCACGCCGTCCTGTTTAATCTAGACAGCTAAATATTTCAGTGAACTCCTTTCAAGATTAAATAAAACAGATTCGGAGGGTAATGACTTTTAGGGAAGCCAACGGTATTTGAAACACACACGCAAAAAAGTGTGCGGACCAATTGCAAAAATGAAACATCAATCTCAGCATCAGTCCATTCATAACATGTTACATGCCCACTGAGAAAATGAGAAAGGAATCTAAATGGTGATGGATGTTTTTCCATTCCGAATTTTCATGCCAGGGAATATTGTGAAAACCCCCGCAGACCAGCTGTCAATTACTCAAACCGTCGCAAGAGGGGCCCCGGCCAAGATTGTTTTTGGGGCCTCCGCTTCGGTTTTCTTTCTTCAGACCTTCGCCTAAAAAACCGCCCCGGCGCTTCCTCGCCGCTGTCAAACGGCGCTGGGAGCTGAGTCACCTCCGTGGTTTACGCTCCGCCACGGCCTCCTCTTTCCCGGCGCCGCCGTCACGGGCCGTTAAACCCGGAAAATTCATTAGCGTAAAAACGTACGCGCCGCGCCGGCCGCGGGTGACGGGAGCCGTTTGGGGTGCAGGTGTTACTTTCTCCGCTTTTTTTTTTTATTTGTCGGGAACGGCGTCACGCGAAAAGCCGCGCCGTCTCTTTAATTACCGCCGGCTGGCGGCGTCCCAGGGTTCCGCCCGGACGCTCGGCCTCTCCCCCTGCCTCTGATTGGCTGCCGGCGCGATTGCATAACGGGGCCCGGATCCAGGCTGGGCCTGAGGACGGGACCGGGGTCACCCCTGGATGTACGCTGTAATTATTCTCTGTGTAGGCTCCTCTCTATACGTGCGTATCGCCAGGGGATCCTCTTTTGGGTCAGGCCATTAATTAATGCGTTTTTCCACAAATTGCCTCCCGTCTCCCTCTCTCTGCCTTCCTTTCTCTTTTCTCTCTCTCTCTCTCTCTCGCTCTCAGTTGTTGTAGCAGAGGCAGAACTGTCCTTGTATTTTGGTGCAGGCGGTGGAAAGTTAGTGAATACATAAACGCTATTTGTTATGTTTCTGTTATGCTAATATGCAAATGCGTAAGCTCTCGGGGCCTTGTCTTCCCTGACTCCTCCAGGGATCGGGGAGGTCAGTGCTCGTGGAGGTGCAGGAGTGCCTGCTTAGATTTAACGCACTGCGCCATTTTCCCACATCCACTCTGGAGCGGGCTCCTCTCACAGGCTCCAGCCCCGAGTAGGTCAACTCTGGCCCTGCAGGGCCACCCTGCACCGGGACTCTCTCTGTACGCAGGACTCTCTCTGTACGCAGGACTCTCTCTGTACGCGGGACTCTCTCTGTATGCGCTCTGACTCTCTCTGTACGTGGGACTCTCTCTGTATGTGGGACTCTCTCTGTACGTGGGACTCTCTCTGTACGCGGGACTCTCTCTGTATGTGGGACTCTCTCTGTACGCAGGACTCTCTCTGTACGTGGGACTCTCTCTGTACGCAGGACTCTCTCTGTACGTGGGACTCTCTCTGTACGCGGGACTCTCTCTGTACGCGGGACTCTCTCTGTATGCGCTCTGACTCTCTCTGTACGCAGGACTCTCTCTGTACGCGGGACTCTCTCTGTATGTGGGACTCTCTCTGTACGCGGGACTCTCTCTGTATGCGCTCTGACTCTCTCTGTATGTGGGACTCTCTCTGTACGCAGGACTCTCTCTGTATGTGGGACTCTCTCTGTACGTGCTCTGACTCTCTCTGTACGGGGGACTCTCTCTGTACGTGCTCAGACTCTCTCTGTACGGGGGACTCTCTCTGTACGTGCTCAGACTCTCTCTGTACGTGCTCAGACTCTCTCTGTACGTGCTCAGACTCTCTCTGTACGTGCTCAGACTCTCTCTGTACGTGCTCAGACTCTCTCTGTACGTGCTCAGACTCTCTCTGTACGTGCTCTGACTCTCTCTGTATGCGCTCAGACTCTCTCTGTACGTGCTCAGACTCTCTCTGTACGTGCTCTGACTCTCTCTGTATGCGCTCTGACTCTCTCTGTACGTGCTCAGACTCTCTCTGTACGTGCTCTGACTGTCTCTGTACGGGGGACTCTCTCTGTATGCGCTCTGACTCTCTCTGTACGTGTGACTCTCTCTGTACGGGGGACTCTCTCTGTACGTGCTCAGACTCTCTCTGTATGCGCTCAGACTCTCTCTGTACGTGTGACTCTCTCTGTACGGGGGAATTTGCTTCTCCTGTTTAGCCCTGCCACGGCGTGCTAATTGGCTGGTTCGCAGGTTCACTCCTCGATTGGCTCACGGTATAAAACTTTTCTGCTCATACAGCGACCTTTAATACCGGGAATATTCAGCTGTCATTCATGAGCTTGAGGAGACATGTAACTAATGCTCCGTCCTTCTGGCGAGACGTTGAACCGAGGTCTTGACATGGTCATTAAAGATCCCGTGACACTCGGGAAAGAGTGAGGGGTTCCCCGCTGTCCTGGCTGAATTCCCAAACTGGCTCTTTCATCCCCTGATTTCATTAGCAAAAACATGACAATAACATTGTGAGAACATTTTGTGTTTTCTGGGATATGATCCTGACACTGCAGAGATTCAGGCAGCATTGAAACAGCGATGTGAGTGACAAAAAAATCTAAATGGTTGTATAAGTACTTTTTTATACAGTTACAGAGGGTCAAAATAACACTGCACAACACATTTGTATGCCAAGTTGGTACAGGATTTCACATAGCATTATGTTTTTTGTTGTTGCATTTTCACTATTTAATCCCACCAAATGAGAAAATTAGAAAAATCATACAGTATCAATATAAAACTGCTTTACTGGTTAACTTGGAGGTCCAACACTGAGTGGGGTCAAATTGATCCCCCCGAACATAACAGGAGGGTTAAATGTGGGGTAACTCCTCTCCCCATCACAGCACATGCTACCTGTATGTACTTTATAACAGTGTCATGCCACCAACATCATCATGCCCCATACAGAGTACAGCCAGGGGACCAGGGACTAACATCCCCACAGCCAGGGGACCAGGCAGGTCAGGCAAAAAGCAAATTCCCCCATTGGAGTAATTACAATTTTAACCTGGTAATGTTATACTATTTTGGACAGTAACTTTAAATAAATTAAAAAAATCTAATATCAAAACTAATTACTCCCCATGGACCTGTTTTTCTGAGCCACACCGAAGAAGAATATATATTTTTTATATATATATTTTATTCCATGTTTGGGTACCGAGTGCACACGCTCCGGTGCCAAAAAGCCCCGTAATCAAACATGGCCGCCTCCATGAAGTGGCTTCCTGAGCCATTGAGCAGCTCCCATAGGACTGCATGGAGCCCATGAGCAGAAGCCGTCTCCAGGTCTTGCTGTATAACTCGATGGGCACAGCAAGGGTCCCGAGCATCAGTCCTCCAGAGACACAGGGTCCCACTGGTGTTTTTGCTTTTACCGTTAAACCAGGAACTAATTCTTCCCCCGGAAACCAGGTAAGCTCTGTGAGGAAGGCGGTCGACTGCTTTAATTTACTCAATTAAGTGCTGATTAACGAGGAACACCTGCAGACTCAAGGCTTTCTACGAGAAGGGTTAAGACCCGTCTGATGCACACAAAGTGAAAACGCTTGTATGCAATTTCCAGAAGAATGTTGTTGAATATGTCAGTTTTACTATCTAACGTATGATTGGTGGCCAGACCAGGAATAAGCAGGCTGGATGGATGGATGAATCTAAAGAAAGATAATGATTTTGCCAATGAAGTAAGAGATGAGAAAGAAATATATATTTTTTTATATGAAATTTCCAAACAATTTGTAGGACAGAATTCCCCCAGCCACTCTAAACACAGGCTTTATGCAGTTATACACATGGAGACGGATATTTTGTAAAATGCCAATTTCAGCATCGAACTTCGAATGAAAATCTTTATTCCGAGTCTGTAAATCCAAACGACATTGCCTTAAACACACGGCATGCGGGAACAGGGACTGTTAGAGCCGGGCTTTAAACGCTCCAGAAAATTGGACTTACTCGCAGACCGGCGGATTCGACTGTCCTATTTCTCCTCCATTTATCGCTACGTTTACAGCTGTTACCGTCACCCACTGCGCTAGTCTGGCCGCGATGTATCACCGAGACCTTTCCGCTTAGATTGAAGTATTCAGCAAAAAGCTTTTATACTCAAACTCATATCGGATATCACGGCCATTATCTGCAATCTATGCATGGAAATAAATAAATAAATAAAGAAATAAAGTACGTGCATAGAATCGATGGTGGTTATGGAGAGCGCCTGTTCGGGGCACACTTCCTGAAGCGGGGCTGGATCTCCGCCTGGCTCTACCAGGGCGGGGCCGTTCAGCTGGCGGGCCCGGGGGCGGACTGTGACCTGCCATCCACGCGCGACGGTCTCGCTGTACAATACGGCTCATGAACTGGCATTTAGTTGTTAACATTAATTAATGATACGGTACTTAGGCATGCAGTTAACTTTTCATCAGTTAGTGCGTTTGTTAACAGCTGACTATCGCATCTGTTACTTGACATTTATACATTAGCAGACCATAGGATGAACTTATAATTACTTTATAACCATTCATAAATACATGAACTGACTGCTTCTTTCCAATATGACTTGCAATTAAACAATTGCAATTCAACATGAATGTGCAAATACATTAACAGAGCTGTACAGATTAACTTCTCAGTAGTAATTAGTTAACTACATTAGTTCATGCCAGTTCATGCACCCTTATTGTAAAGTGTTACTAACAAGACGCTTATTCAGATGCGTGGCAAATTGGGACGATGTCCAGGCCATAACCAGTACAGTGTTGGTGTATGTGAAACGTTACTAATAAGACCCTTATTCAGATGCGTGGCAAATTGGGACGATGTCCAGGCCATAACCAGTACAGTGTTGGTGTATGTGAAACGTTACTAATAAGACTTATTCAGATGCATGGCAAATTGGGACAATGTCCAGGCCATAACCAGTACAGTGTTGGTGTATGTGAAACGTTACTAACAAGACTCTTATTCAGATGCGTGGCAAATTGGGACGATGTCCAGGCCATAACCAGTACAGTGTTGGTGTATGTGAAATGTTACTAATAAGACCCTTATTCAGATGCGTGGCAAATTGGGACGGTGTCCAGGCCATAACCAGTACAGTGTTGGTGTATGTGAAACGTTACTGACAAGACTCTTATTCAGATGCGTGGCAAATTGGGACGATGTCCAGGCCATAACCAGTACAGTGTTGGTGTATGTGAAACGTTACTAATAAGACTCTTATTCAGATGCGTGGCAAATTGAGACGATGTCCAGGCCATAACCAGTACAGTGTTGGTGTATGTGAAACGTTACTAATAAGACCCTTATTCAGATGCGTGGCAAATTGGGACGATGTCCAGGCCATAACCAGTACAGTGTTGGTGTATGTGAAACGTTACTAATAAGACTCTTATTCAGGTGCATGGCAAATTGGGACGATGTCCAGGCCATAACCAGTACAGTGTTGGTGTATGTGAAACGTTACTAATAAGACTTATTCAGATGCGTGGCAAATTGGGACGATGTCCAGGCCATAATCAGTACAGTGTTGGTGTGTCCCCCCCCGGTGACTCATCTGTACTCTTTACATAGACACGTCACAGTCACGTGGTCTAAGACCCGCGCGCCGTTAAAGGCGGCCCCCAGGACGGCGGTCTCGGAGGGCCCGTTCGGAGAGCCTCCGCCCCCCGGCTCCACTGCCGGTCCGCACGGGCGAGGTGCCACTTCTGGCTCCCTGCTGGAGCAGATGGTCGGTCTAAATATACCGGGGAGTTATAACCGTCTCCCAGAGCCGGAGGAAAGGATCCCGATCGGGACAGTAACGCCGGGCTCTCCTGGACGTACGTGTTCGGGGACACGTCGCACTTCCGGCCAGACATTTCCCCCAAAGTTTGGGAGAGCTGGAGCAAGCTTCGGAGATGAATCCGCCGGTCTGCGAGTAAGTCCAATTTTCTGGAGCGTTTAAAGCCCGGCTCTAACAGTCCCTGTTCCCGCATGCCGTGTGTTTAAAGCAATGTTGTTTTCATAGCCCGCACGTGTCACAGACGGCCGCAAAACGTTCGCTGAGAGCAGAGATGTCGTTTTGTTTCGTTTTTTAGTCCCTAACCCGGCCCCCCAGAGCACCCAATGGTCAGCTCTCTGTGCTAATATTCAGCAACGGCTCCTGACAATTATGCAAAAACATACATCAGGTGGGAAATCGTTTTACGAACAGTCAAAATTGTTTTTTTACGAAAAATAGTACTTACTATTTAACATATGAATACTTCTACCAAAATGTATGACAATTTTCCATATGAGTGATCAGTAGACCCTGTTTAAATATGAGTTAGTATTGGATTAGCAAAGAAATCTAGCAATCGTGTGCAAAACAGTTTAGATGGTCCTCACATGGTGAATTGGTTTGTCCCCACACATTGGTTTTGATGGTCCTCGCATGGTGATTTGGATGGACCCCACAGATTAATTTGGATAGGTCCCACATGCTGTCCTTGGCCATAGTTTGAGCTCATTATTTACACAAGAAAAAAAAAATTGTGAGTGAATGCTGTCCAGAGCTGTCCAGAGCTTTTTGAATTTGTGAGAAAAACGTCAGATAGTTTAGATAAGAATTAATGTCAAATCACACATGCATTTCATAAATATTCTCGTTGATTTTTCAGCATCTAATCACGGAGGTAAGACGTGTTGTGTGAGCTATATGTATTTGCAGAACGAAATTAACTTAATCAAAACAAATGCTTTGCAATTTCAGTACAGTTTTTGTCCTGAAATTGGGTTTTACAAGTTAATAATAATTTAAGCCTCTTTAACTTCCAAAGTTCTGTGCATATTTCTCTCGCTAAACTTTGATTCTCAGGGGCTGTAAGTGTTGACGTACCCCATAACCCCCTGCTTCCCTCCCAGGGGCACAATGAGAGGAATGAGAGGAATTTGCTTTAAAGTAATGGAGATTTTATTCCCTGCACCGGTGGAAGCTTGGCGTTTAATTTCCCTGGACTCCCCTCCAATGGGAATGTATCTCTGCCACCCCAGTCCCATGGCTTGCCTCATTAAGAGAGCCTGCAGCCTCTGTTCAACTGCTACCGCTAACCGCTACCACCACCGCCAACTGCTACTGCTAACCACCACCGCCAACTGCTACCGCTAACTGCTGCCACCACCGCCAACTGCTACCGCTAACCGCTACCACCACCGCCAACTGCTACTGCTAACTGCTACCGCCAACTGCTAACACTGCTCCCCACTTGGCCAAGTAGTGTTTTTACAACGTTATTTGTATTGTGGGAAAATTGTGAAAACGTTGTGCGTTTGGATTTGTTTTTCTGGTCACAAACGCCTACGTGAAATGTTTTCGCGGTAAAAGGAGAAAAAAACGAAACAAAAAGTGTGATCTGGACCTATTTTAAATACTGCGAGTCATTGCCGGTTAGAGGGTGGTAAGAGGAGCGACGTGTTGTAGATGTACCAGAGGGAATCTTTATTTTAAAAAAACATTTTTTTACAGAGTCGGTTGGGCTGTGTGATGCCCAGGTGTGGATTTATGTGCAGCTCATTTGGAGCGTGTGAGCGCAGGCGACCTTTCTTCGCGGTTTGAGCACACCAGGGTGTGAATTGAAACAGTCACATTGAGAGTGCCAGCGACAGGTGGCCCTGGGCTGTGGCCATTGTAGGAATTCGGTCCTTTGCGAAGTAAAACTTGTCGTCCGATATTCAGGTTAACAACAATTTATTAACATAGCAAAAAAATAGTCTTTAATTACAGCATGAAGCATACCGGGTAAAAAGCAAGGCAGGGCAATTACAAAATCATGGTGGAAAAGAATGAGCTTTTATACCCCAAACCTCCTGAAGTAAAACGTAGGTACCTGTCCCTGATTGGGTGACAGGCAGACGAATACACCTGCATGTGATGCGATCTAGGAAACCAAATGGTCATTGTCAGCAAAACAGACAGTGAACCGCCCTTGATCATTCAGTATGGGCTTCCTAACCCCCCTTGATCATTTAGTTAGGTGACCATCCAAGAACACTGAAGCAGGAAATGTATTCTTCCCTACACCATTTTAGATGGTGGCCCACGCCGCCTAGACTAACATTCACAGAGGAATTGAGAGTCATTCAGAGACTCTGAGAAAGATTCGGAGACCAATAGAAATTCCCAGAGACTGACATAAATATTCAGAGATTGATAGAAAGATTCAGAAACTCATAGAAGTGCCCAGACTGATCGAACGATTCTGAGACTCACGGAAAGATTCAGAGACTAATAGAAAAACACAGAGAGATATAAATAAGGATTCAGAGACACAGAAATAGGCAGACATCATCTGCTTGAGTATCTCAGTGACATTTTCTTCCTCTGCATAGCCTGCGCGTGACAAAACACCAGATTTTTAAAAATCCAACCTGTGGTACAATACAATACCTTTGATTAACTGCTTCCCACCTACTCTGACAATGGGTGTGATGTTTTGTGTGGTCATTACATAGATGAGTACATTTTGTTGCTCTTTAAACAATAAGCGTCATGAAATCTGGCACACAAATTTCCTGACAAGCTACATATACACACACACACGTGAATTTATAAATTTGTGTAGACACACACACACACGTACACGTACACACACCACACACACAACCACACACACACACACACACACACACACACCACACACACACACACACACGCACACACCACACACACACACATATACACACACACACACACCACACACACATACACACACACACGTACACGTACACGTACACACATACGCATACACACACGCACACACAGGCACACACACGTACGCACACCACACACCACACACACACACACCACACACACACGTACACACACACACCCCAGACACACACACACGCACACACACACGTACATGTACACACATACACACACACACGCACACACCACACACACATACACACACCACACGCACACACACACACACACACATGCATACACACACATGCACACACCACACACCACACACACATACACACACACACGCACACACCACACACCACACACACATACACACACCACACACACACACACATACACACACCACACACACACGCACACACCACACACACATACACACACCACACACACACACACACACACACATGCATACACACACAAGCACACACCACACACACATACACACACCACGCACACACACGCACTAATTTGTTTGCAGGCGCACACGCGTGTACCCAATTGCAGACTCGGACACACACTCTGACTCAAACGCGCACATGCACGCAGACCGCAAGCGCTGTCAAGCGTTTGGTTGCAGGCAATAACTCTTGGGCCTGGAAATAATGTGTGAAAACAGATGGCGCCGCGAACAACGCCTCCTTCCGCGAAGGCAGAACCGCGCGGAACGGAAAACAAACACGAACAGCGGTATGCACGCCTGCCCCGGCCCGATCGCCCTCTCAGAACGCGCCGCACGCAAACGAAATGTCCTCCAATGACCTCGACAGCCAGACCTGTGACGAGCATAGTGATGTGAGCTGCAGAGACATCGTTATCGTTACATTTAAACGATTCCACAAGGGAGGGAGTATGTCACTCCGTGTTTGACCCAGCTGCGGTTTAGGCACTGTGCGAAGTGGAGTACCGTTGGAGTGGCCTGGTGGTTGAGGTGCATGTCTGGGAAACCGGAGGGTTGGTCGTTCAAGCCCCAGTGCAGCTGTGGGGCCCTTGAGCAAGGCCTTTAACCCCACAGTACTCCAGGGGGGATTGTCCCCTGTTTAGTCTAATCAACTGTAAGTCGCTTCGGCTAAAAGAAAAACTGTACTGAAATTGCCAAGCATTTGTTTTGATTAAGTTAATTTCGCTCTGCAAATACATATAGCTCACACAACTATCCCTGCTGCCAGGCAACGCTATAAACAAATGAGCTAGCAGGAGGCTCAGAAACAAGAGGCTTAGTCGCATAATCGCCGTCCAAATGTTCTTCCCCCGTCATCGGGGAGCAGAGATCAAACCCGACGTTACCGAATCTAATCCCGTTCATTTTGCGAGAGTCGAAATGTAGTTAGTCTAACAAAGTGATCTTTTTCTCAATCTATCAATGTAACATAAACGATGAGGATTGATGAGGTCTGTTGCGCTGTATATCAGGACTCGTGGAGTGCGTCTCGGCCAATCAAAATGCGTGTTCAGAGCCAACTGTCGTATAATATATATATATATATATTTTTTGCTATGGGAAGAATGTCTCCTTTCCTCCTTGTAGGGAAATAGCCTAAATTAGGAGCCCTTCTGTAGACCTTCTGCTGTTTCCATAGATACCCAGTTAAGCCAGCAGGCTCCAGTGTTCCCTGGCTTACCTGCAGTTAAACGTCAGTGGTGTTCCTCGCAGTAACTGAATATATATAACCTGATGGAGAGCGAGACATACCAGCGGCCGGGTCTGACAGTGGTGTGTGATTGTTCAACACCGCCAAGGGCTTCGACATGCTCGGATTACACGTATGCACACACAGACACACACATGCATACACACATGCACACACACACAAACACACACTCACACCCATTCACAGGCACACACATGCATACACACACACACATTAACAGACACACACACATACATAGACATACACACACCCATTCACACACACACACACACACACACACACCTTCACAGACACACACACACTCAGAAGTCACACACGCGCACACACACACACACACACCCATGCACACACACACACACACACACAAACACACGCACACGTGTACAGGTACACATACACACAGTGGTGTACATACTCATGCAAAGCACAGAGACACATTCCATTTTTCATGCATTGAGATTTATTGTGCAGAGACAGGGCCATAAGATGATGTAAATGACTGAACACATGCGCTGAATGTGAGTCCATGAGAGTCCTCAGTCATGCACTCACATTCAGAAGAGCAGCCCCCAGTTTCACACACAGGTAGTACTCTACAGGTAATGACATAACTAACTGCCACTGAGAACACCTGGAGAATATCCACCTGTGTAGCCACCTGCATGCTAATTACAGCACTCTGAGCCATGTAAAATACGAAATATACCCTCAGTGAGCACTTTATTAGGTATTTATTAAGCTGGTGTACATGTCTACCTAATGCAGTGATCGCTGAGTGTAAATGCAAAATACAATAGACTCTCAGAAACAAATTCCCCCTAACCTACCGACGGACAGTTCAATAGCAACCCAGGTGAAAGTTCCAGCTTGGAACCAAAAATGGAGTCTAGCTGGGACCTGCTTCTGCTCCAAATGGATACTGATCTGGAATTTAGTGCTGGTCCCATTTCAATACCAAGCTGGCCCACCAGCTGGACATGGTCCTGCCAACATGGTCGCTGTCTCCACCATCTTGGAGCTCCAAACCAGCTTCAAACCTGCTTAAAACCAGCTTCAAACCTGCTTGAAACCAGGCTGGAACCAAGATGGGCCAAGATTTCCACCAGGGAAAACAAGGCAAGTATGAGTTCACCCCATCCTCATTGAGCGTGTAGGGGGCCAGTGATTTGAGGGTGTAGGGGGTCAGTGAATTGAGGGTGTAGGGGGCCAGTGAATTGAGAGTGTAGGGGTCCAGTGAATTGAGGGTGTAGGGGGCCAGTGAATTGAGGGTTTAGGGGTCCATGAATTGAGGGTGTAGGGGGCCAGTGAATTGAGGGTGTAGGGGGCCAGTGAATTGAGAGTGTAGGGGGTCAGTGAATTGAGGGTGTAGGGGGCCAGTGAATTGAGAGTGTAGGGGTCCAGTGAATTGAGAGTGTAGGGGTCCAGTGAATTGAGAGTGTAGGGGTCCAGTGAATTGAGGGTGTAGGGGTCCAGTGAATTGAGGGTGTAGGGGGCCAGTGAATTGAGGGTTTAGGGGTCCAGTGAATTGAGGGTGTAGGGGGCCAGTGAATTGAGGGTGTAGGGGGCCAGTGAATTGAGGGTTCAGGGGAATTTCCTTAGAGACATTAAATATCAGCTTGCCTTTTTAGACAATGCAATGTAGCACAGTTTTTTGCGTGGTGCTGTATAACCCTTATTATTGCTAACCACTGCGACATTCAACATCCCGCCCCCCAAAAACCATCTTGCTAGCAATAATAGTTTTGGAATGAATGTTGGTGCAATTAGTTTCAGCAAAGTAACATGGCACACACAGAGCTGGCAGTAATGGAGAGATTTGTTATATTTTCATTATATTTCCACGTCTCACAGATTTATTTCCACTCATGTTTTGAAATTCATGTTAGAATTTTTGTTGACATGCTAAATGAGCTGGAATTGCAGACTTTAAGTACAGGTTGCTCAACTTTCTCATTTTTATACAAGTATCCATGTATACAGCTGGAACTTTTATTGAAACAATTCAGGTTAAGCTTCTTGTTTGAGGGTACAATGTCAGTGTCCAACCTTGGAATGCAACCTCCACACATCGAGTACACTAACCATTACGCCACACAGCCACCATAGGGTACAGATGGGCCAGTGATGATAAATGTTCTATTATTGATATCCATTTAACTGCACAGTAACCTATATAACTTTATGTGTGCATGTCAGCATTGCAAAATTACATAATCTTGATGGATATAAGTTTTTTTGTTAAAAAAAAAATTAAAAAATTGAAGCGCAGTGTTCCTATTGCACATAAACAGCTTGTTAATTATTCATAATAATGGTGATGCTTCAACTTGCCAGTGAACTTTACTGGAGTGTGAGAAACTAGGCCAGGAATTACTTTGGGAAAGTTTGCGGGCTGATTGGCTGTCAGGGATAACAAGCGGTGATGGTGCACTGCTAATGAGCTCTGTTTATGAGCCGACATAAAATATGAGCGGGACCTCTTAAAATACAATAAACTTTGCAAAAGATTGCAATCTCTGTGGTCTTCACGGGTTGCGATAATTTGCTTCCGGGAAGCAGACTCATTGTCCGCATATTGTCCATAAGCCTGAGTTTCACAGAGAGCAAAAAGCCTTGTAAGACGAGAGTTTGCCGTCTTCTTCTTCTTCCATCAATCGCTTCAGCAGCGTAATCAACGGTGGATGGGGAAATGAACTGGGACGCGACGAGCTAGAACGGGAAGCGAGCTGATATCAAGCGCCGAGGAAAAACGATCGGTAATTGGTATGTTATTGTTCAAGGTTTTACACGACCGTACCACCTTCACACGCGCACACACACACACACACACACACACACACACACACACACACACACACACACACACACACCTTCTTTTTATTCTTCTTCTCTCTCTCGTTTCTCTCTGTCTCTGACGAAAAACAAAGATTTATTTTGGAAAGAAAACAATAGGCCACACACACATGCGCAACATTAATCGCTTAATAACTTTTTTTATTCCTCTTGAATAAAACTGTATGCCACTCAAGCAAGACTATTTTATCAACAAAAAATAAAAATGTCCACGTCTTTATAAGAAACAATGAGCAACGTCATTAATAAGAAAAAAAAGCGTAGGCTGTGAAAACAATGGTGGTAGGGCAAAGTGAGAGGCTGTCTCCCTTTAAAAAAGAAAAGAAAACTTAACTAATTTAGCTCTAAATAACGCATAATTATATTATTACCAAAAACCACATCGGTAAAATATCTTGTGGTTACACATATGTCAGCTATCAAATTATATCCAGCCCAGTTTAAATTTTACATTTAGCCCAATTTTCAAAGACACAATTGCCTTTAAAATGTAATTTCTCAAAATCGCTCAACATTTTTCTTGGTGAAGTTACGAACAAGAAAAAAACAAACAAAAAAACTACAGCAGTGATTTTCCAGTGGAATACTACAGGCTGACATTTTCAAGCCGGTGCCTTCAAGATTCCGGAAAGCTCGAGAACAGGGACAGCACCCCGCGTGTCCTCAGCTCGTGCTGCAAACATACGGAAGACTGCGCGGAAACGCTTAAGAAAATAATAGATATTTTGTTTATCGTTTTTCCCATAAGCAACTGAGTACACAGACTGCATATCGCGCAAGAAACAAATCAGCACGCCAATCAAGTTCGCGCATTAGACTACTAAGTAACCGATCAGAAATGAAAACCCCCTTCGTAAAAAAAAGAAAAGAAAAGAAACACGCTTCTTTTGACAGTAGCCTATGCCCTAATACTTTACATGCGTGTAGTGTCCGAAATCTTGGTTTTGTAAGCCGAACTGTGCAGCAGTTTCATTGTCCCTCGCGGCTCACGAGCTACAGGTATGTCGCATGAGCATTGGCGAGATACTCTGATCATCCCGGACACACCATCCAGACACCCCCTCACCACATTATGCAAGACGAGAGGGCGCTCTGACGCGCGCACCCGATGCGGTACCAAGCGCGCCGTGCAAGCCTTGCTTCAGCACCACCATCACAAGTTGTTCCTCCAATTTGCGCCCTCCCTCCCTCCCTCCCTCTCTCTCTCTCTTCTCTCTCTCTCTCTCTCTCCCTCTCTCTCTCTCTCTCTCTCTCTCTCTCTCTCTCTCTCTCTCTCTCTCTCTCTCTCTCTCTCCATCCTGCATCAGTTTCTCTCCCTTTTTCTTCAAGCTCACTTCTATGACGTCTAAAAAAAAACCCTTACCGGGAGGGAGGAAACCGCTCTCTTCGTTATGTTTCTGCATCTAAGCGATATGCTCGCTAACGGGCGCGCTGAAAAAAGACGGCATCGGACGCTCTGAGGCGCAGCTTTGCCCGGTTACGTGGTTGAGCGTGCATCGAGGGAGCGGACCTGCATTCTAAGCAAACCTATAGACAAAAAAACGCGCCTGCATTCTTCTCACGTCGCAAGTGCCCCTTTTTCCTTCAACCACAGCGGGGGAAGAGAGGGGAAGAGCACGGCTCAGGGAGAAACACACTGACAGATTATCCAACAATTTCTAAACTACTGTTTTTCGGTTGTTCTGGAAATTCCTCTGCAGAAGGTGAGTCGCGTGAATTCATTCTGGGGCTATTTCGAATCGCAACGGATTAAAAAAAAAAAAAAAAAAAAAGCTGGAGGAGGAAAGCGAATACTCACCAAAGTGAAAACTGAAACGGATTGCACAATAATGCAGCTGATTTCTACTCCGCGGTTTCATTAATTAATGTGTTTTGTTTTCCTAGTCTGATGCCGTCAAATCTAATAGAGGAATGTGGTTTGCACGCGACAGTACAATTGACAACAAGAATTCCAATTCGAATAATTCGAGCGTTTGTTCTCTGGCTTCCTAAGATTTCGTTTCCTCGGCAGATATATCCACATATATATTTTTTCCTTTGGATGTTTTTTTTTTCCTCCTTGCACACCGCGTCCTCCTGTTTGAATGCGAATGCCCGGTTCTTCCACTGGCTTTTGATTCTCAGATCGGCTGACATTCCTTCGCCTGTACGGGCAGCCGTCTGAAGTCACCCCGGACCGCCTGTCTGTCCTCCGGGAAGCTATGTGAAGTTGGACCACAATAAAAAAAACAAGTAAGTATACGATTCATTTAATAGTAAGCCTAGTCTATATTAGGGTTGCAGAAGGTGGCGTGGATTTCCGCAGTAGCCGATATTGAGGAAGGCTTGCGGTAGAGCTGTGGAATAAAATGCACTATTCATTGCAGTGTGTAATCCGTGTCATTCACTACAACATAATCCGATTCGTTTACACAGTATACTGCGTGCAAATATTGTCTTTTAACAACTCGTATATTCATCAGCTTTACAATATAACGTCAAATACACAGAGAAGCAATATCTGTTGTCTTCATCGGATAATTGGCGCAAGGGTTCAACGATTAATCATTCTGTGCTATCAGAATCGGAATCATTCTGCTCTTGACTTTCTCTACACGGGTCTGCGCATCGCCTCGCTGCTGTTGCGACTTATGCTAATTACGAGTATTAACCTAAAAGACTAAGCATCCCCCAGGAAAGTCAATGTGCCTTTCGCTAATCATCACTGGTGAAGCTACTTGTAGCGGCATCTGCAAAATCTAAATAATCAATACGGTTTAATGGCAAATAGATAATTATATGATTAAATACAGTAAGCATTTGCACCCCACCCTCAGAAAAACCCGCCGCTGCTTGAAGAAATCGCTGCATAATTGCGACCAAATGTCCCTAATGTTCTTTGCAAATGTTTTGGGGGTTCATCAACCCCTAATGCATCAAGCCCTCTGTTTTGGCAAGGATCGGCGGTGGGTGGGGGGTGATGGAGGGTGAAAACGGCGATTTTTTGGAAATATACACCATCATTAATTTCTTGCATGCGTGTGGCCAGATTCGTAATGAAAAGATGTGCTACAGATGACAACCCCCCCCCCCTCCCTTTTAAATTACAAGTAAATGGATATTACGTTTTGTATTTAAAAAAATAGCTATTATTTATGGTTGTCATGGTTTTTAATCCCATTTCCCATTTAATCCTTGTTTAATGTTCCCTTAATTTTGTCACATCTGCCACTCCTGTTGTTGTTTGCCCCGGATATTGAGTTGAACGCATTCCACATGGCAAATAATGCCCTGTTTTGCCCGGTCCTGAGGACAGAAGTGATTAATATGGATGTTGTCATTTGCTTTCTGTCTTTTTTTTTTTCTTTCCTTTTTTTTTTTTTTTTTTTTCCAGTGCTGTGAAGTAGCCCTGGGCTGTAACTTCATCAGATCGTGGAGTAAGGATGCTGTGGATAACTCTCTTAAGCACAATAGCTTTAGGATGGACCACGCCGATGCCCATGCTGGAGGACTCGGAGGAGATCGACGAGCCGTGCTTCGAGCCGTGCGACTGCGAGGTCAAGGAGAGCCTGTTCCACATCCACTGCGACGGCCGCGGCTTCACCAACGTCAGCCAGATCTCGCAGTCCTGGACCCGGCCCTTTAAGCTGTACCTGCAGCGCAACTCCATGCGCAAGCTCTACTTCAACAACTTCCTGCACCTCAACAGCGCCGTGGCCATCAACCTGGGCAACAATGCGCTGCTGGACGTGCAGGTGGGCGCCTTCAACGGCCTCGGCCGCCTGAAGCGGCTCTACCTGCACGAGAACAAGCTGGAGGTCTTCCGCAACGACACCTTCGCCGGCCTGGAGAGCCTGGAGTACCTGCAGGCCGACTACAACGTCATCAAGC
The DNA here is from genome assembly GCF_963514075.1 of Conger conger. Lineage (NCBI taxonomy): Eukaryota > Metazoa > Chordata > Actinopteri > Anguilliformes > Congridae > Conger > Conger conger. The sequence continues at coordinate 62,096,443 of NC_083764.1, read as the reverse complement.
GGATCGAGAGCGGCGCCTTCCGCAACCTGCACAAGCTGCGGGTGCTGATCCTCAACGACAACCTGATCCCGGCGCTGCCCGGCTTCCTGTTCCGCTCGGTGTCGCTGACGCACCTGGACCTGCGCGGCAACCGGCTGAAGTCGCTGGGCTACCGCGGCACGCTGGAGTACGTGGGCCGCAGCCTGATGGAGATCCAGCTGGAGGAGAACCCGTGGAACTGCGCCTGCGACATCGTGCAGCTGAAGGCCTGGCTGGAGCGCGTGCCCTACACGGCGCTGGTGGGCGAGATCACCTGCGAGCACCCCTTCCACCTGCACGGCAAGGACCTCCGGGAGATCGGCCGCGCCGAGCTCTGCCCGCAGCTGTCCGCCGAGGAGGTGGAGGCCAGCCTGGGGATCCCCCGACTGGCCTCGGGCAAGGACCGCACGTGGCCCACCAAGCCGTCCTCCATGCTGTCGTCCAACCACAACACCGCCTCCTCGGTGGAGAACAAGGAGCGGCACCCCAAGCCCACCAGGCGGGCCCGGCCCCCGAAGGCCTCGCCCACGCCCCGGAGCGCCTACCCCGGGCCCAACCAGCCGCCCATCGCCGGGTACCAGACCAGGCCGCCCATACCGATCATCTGCCCGACTGAGTGCGCCTGCAGCCTCCACATCAACGACATGGGGCTGACCGTCAACTGCAAGGAGAAGGGCTTCCGCAACATCTCCGAGCTGCTGCCGCGGCCGCTCAACGCCAAGAAGCTCTACCTGAGCGGCAACCTGATCCAGAAGATCTACCGCTCCGACTTCTGGAACTTCTCCAGCCTGGACCTGCTGCACCTGGGCAGCAACCGGATATCCTACGTCCAGGAGGGGGCCTTCGTCAACCTGCCCAACCTGAGGAGCCTCTACCTGAACGGCAACGACATCGAGAAGCTGACGCCGGGCATGTTCCGCGGGCTGCAGAGCCTGCGCTACCTGTACTTCGAGTACAACGTGATCCGGGAGATCCAGCCGGCCACCTTCGGCCTGATGCCCGTCCTGCAGCTGGTCTTCCTCAACAACAACCTCTTACGGACGTTGCCCGTCGGGGCCTTTTCCGGGACCTCGCTGGCTCGCCTGAACCTGCGCAACAACTACTTCCTGCACCTGCCGGTGAGCGGGGTCCTGGAGCACCTGCAGGCGGTGGTGCAGATCGACCTGCACCAGAACCCGTGGGACTGCTCGTGCGACATCGTCCCGCTCAAGCAGTGGCTGGAGAAGCTGAGCTCCGTCATCGTGGTGGGGGAGGTGCTGTGCCGGACTCCCGACTCCACCACGGGGAAGGACCTGCGCTCCCTGGACACGGCGCTGCTCTGTCCCGAACTCAGACGCTCTCCCCCGCCGGCGCCGGCCTCGAACAACGGCGGGGCCGCGGCCGCCACCCCGGACGGGGTCGTCTCCCCCGGCAACGCGGGGTCGTCGGGCTTCGCGCCGGCGCGGGGCGTGATCCCGCTCTCCGTCCTCATCCTCAGCCTCCTGGTGCTGGTGGTGTCGGCCGTGTTCGCGGCCGCCGCGCTCTTCGCCCACGTGCTGAAGCGCCGCGAGAAGCTGCCCTTCCGCAAGCGGGGGGAGGCCGAGCTGGAGGGCATCCACATGGAGTGCGGGATCTTCGAGGGCAGCGGCCGGGAGCCCCTGGACGGCGGCTCCCCGGAGAAGCCGCCGGGGCACGTCTACGACTACGCGCCCCACCCCGTCGCGCACATGTGCAGCAACCCCATCTACAAGGTGCGCGAGGACCACATGGAGCAGCAGGTGCAGGAGCAGCAGCAGCAGCAGCAGCAGGAGCAGCAGCAGTTCGCAGAGACTAAAGAGGGCGGCGGCGGGAACGGCGGCTACCGAACGCTGCGGGAGAAGGAGAAGGAGTGGACCCTGGCGCTCTCCAGCTCCCAGCTCAACACCATCGTGGCCATCAGTCCCGGTGGGGACGTGGTGGGCTTTCACGAAAACGGTTTGCTCTGCCCCACCGTGATTGACAGTCAGGGCCCCACCCCGACGCTGGGGTACGTGGAGAGCCTGTACACCGTGCCCAGGTTAAAGGACCTGCACATGGCCCACCCCCACCTGCAGGGGGCGCACTACTGCCACCCGCAGCAGGACGAGCGGCTCAAGCAGCCCGCCGTCTTGTTCGTGCCGGAGGTGGGGATGGGGGCGGGGGCGGGAGCGGGGCCCGGGGCGGGGCCCGGGGCGGGGAAAGGATTTTCAGACCAAGCCCAAAGTGAGTACCTTGAGTTAAGGGCGCAGCTCCAAACCAAGCCGGATTACCTCGAAGTCCTGGAGAAATCGTACCGATTCTGACCATAGAAAATAACCCCCCCCCCCACCCCCCACCCCCCAGTCCCTGTTTCTTCCTCTACCTTCCAAAAAAACCCATAAAAAAACAGCAGAATAAAGCAAGGGGCACCACGATTAAATGATAAAAAGTGTATTTAAAATGTCTCTCTCCTTCCCCCCCCCTCCCCCCCATCACTGAGTTACTTTGAAAGGAGGTCTATACTCAGATATTAATAAAGTGCCTTCTACAGAGTAGCCAGCAATGTTCAATCAATACTTATTTTTGTACAGAGCAGATTTCTTTATTTAGGAGACATTTGAACGTACGTAAAAACAAGAAGGCCGGGGCGGGGGGCGGGCCGGGGGGGGGGGGGGGGGGGGGCAGGGGGGGCAGATTTTGGCTGTGCTAAGGGACAGGGCGAGGACCCGGGATGTGTCCCGAAAGTGTTACGCACAGTCAGGCGACGTGCCCCCGCCCCCCTCCGCCCGTCAGGACGGGCTGCGGTCGCGGCCCTCCGCGGACCGTTGCAGTTTCATGCATGCTTGTTCAGCGCGGAGGCCGGAACGTCAACACAGACATGTGACGGAGATACCGCAACCTCGTCCATCATCCTGCCTTGATTTAACGCATCGCGGACAACAACAACGACGACAAACAAAAAGAAAATGAAGAAATAAAGAAATAAATGAATACAAGTTCTCATAGCGCGGACCTCTGCCGATCAACGTTTTTGAATACAAATGACTTTCAAGAGGTCACCCTGCTTTCTTTTTTTTTTTTTTTAAAGAAAAGAAAAGAAAAAAAGAGGAAAAAAATAATCTCCTGGAAATCATTACAACAAAATGGCTTTGTAGGAAGCACTTTTAATGTTTCTCTGACAAAGATTTGGAACACAATGTGCATATATTTATTCTGAAATTTCAGTGAAGATTTTATTGTAAAGGCAAATGTTAAAATCAATGTATAGTGAATATGCGTCTGGTATAGCCTTCTTAATAAAACCCTTAAATCAAATAAAGGTGCTAAAAATGTTTGTGGTGGGAAATATGCAGTGGCAGCAGAATTCCAGCCAGGTTCACAAGCAGAGCACAGGTTTTTGTTTGTGTTCCATCAAAGGCATTAGCTGAATTCTGTCACGGATTTTTCCAGAATGGTGACTCAGGGTATTCCACCTCTGTTTAAAGAAGACCCTTTTTTGTCGGGGATGGGAGGGGTAAGGGGAACTGAGAGGGTGTCGGAAGGACGAGAAGGCATAGAAAGGATGAGTTCGGAGAGGAAAGACGTTGAATTCTCTTTAATATCATTATCTGCAGTATGCTTGTGCTTATGTTGTCCACACGAGGGCGCCAGTGAGGCCGGCTAATTCACTGCAGGCGTAACGCAGTCTTATTACCTTTGGTTAAATATAAGTGTGTGTCGTCTTCCACATGTTTTCAGATTCAGCTGATTCTATCGTAAATCGGATACTGACAATGCAACGCAATGGGATCGAGACTGCTCCAGCACCTCAAAATATGAAAAAAAAAAAATTGTGATCTCTGTAAGATATGCCATAACATGTATCATGTCTTACGTCTTACATATTGCGACTTTAATTTATGTATCAGCACACAGACATCATATTCAGCCAAATATATGCTGATTTATGAAAGCTGGAATGATTGATATGCTAATTGTGTGTGAAAGCCATTAAGCATATTTTTATGAATGCATTATTATGGTATTACAAGGTACACACCAGCCTGAGAGTTTAATTTGGTTTAACGTGACATCTGACGTTTTCAGTTCAGGGTGACATTCCTGGTGAAAGCTGTGTTTTAATGACCATTTGAAGGTTATTTTGGAATGTTTTTTTTTTTCTCCCTTTTTTCAAAAGTCAGTGTTCTAGAACTCCACTGCCGTTAGCTATTGTTATATCAGCATGAGAACGTTCATTTGAGAACATTCTAATTGTGTGTTTGTGACCTCACACCTTAACTGGTTAAGACCCGGGTGTTTTAAAACACACAGCTGGTTACGCTCTGCAGCAGGAAGCATTGGGCGAACAGAAACTCATCTCAGCGTTTGTGTGTGTGTGTACTGTACTAACTCCACACATCAGTAATGCTTTATATTTCCCAGGCCCCCACCCACACCCACCCACCCACTTCACTGACCCGGTAACTTGGGAGTGTTTGTGTTCAGGCAGCGGTGAAGGTGGAATGCAGAGAGAGAGAGGGAGGGAGAGAGAGAGAGGAGGAGGCAGTGGGAGGGAGAGAGAGACGAGAGAGAGGGGGAGAGAGGGAAGGAGAGAGGGAGAGAGTGAGGGTGGAGGTAGAGAGGGAGAAAGGGGGGAGAGAGGGAGAGAGTGAGGGGGAGAGAGGGAAGGAAAGAGGGAGAGGGAGAGAGTGAGGGGGGAGAGAGGGAATGGGAGAGGGAGAGAGGGAGAGAGTTAGGGGGAGAGAGGGGGGAGAGAGGGAGTGAGAGAGAGGGAAGGGGAGAGGGAGAGAGTTAGGGGGAGAGAGTGAGGGGGGAGAGAGGGAAGGGGAGCATGTGGAAAGAGAGAGTGGGGGGAGATACTGTAGAGTGAGAGAGAAGGAGTGAGAGAGAGGGAGGGGAGTGAGATAGAGAGGGGAGTTAAACCTCGCGTAGTGCCCTGAGAGATCTTCTCTCTGGCGGCGGTATGGTAACAGCTGTAGAAGAGGGGATGGTAATGAGATCCACAAGGCCGTTACCAGACCGAGTCAATCAGCCTAATGACCCGGCGGCGCATTACGCCATTACGGCGTGTTCCGCGGCGTCACAGCGCGGTGCTTTTATCTCACTGCAACCGTGAGACGGGGTTTCTCAGCAAACCGCCGGAGGGAGGCGAGGAATCAAACGCGCTCACGTAGGCTTATTTATCATTTTTCACGCTTTTCGATGGACTCAATTGAGGCAAAACACGCCAAGGCTGTTAGTTTACGCGTAGCCTTCAGTACGCTTCACGTTTTCCCCTCGGTAAATTCAGCGAGTAAATTCCTCCGCGTGAGTTGCTTTTTTTAATCCGTCGGTAGGTTTCAACTCCACACTGTACAAAGTTGCTGTTTAGCACGCCAAACACTCTGCAAACAGCTAAGCCACGCACATTAGTATTTGCAAAATGAGCCATCCGTAGAATCATAGGTGAAACGGAGTGGGTGATGTGACTCATGGGTTTGACTCACGATTCTAGGAATAAGAAGATACATAGGCTATCTATTTATTTTTCCTGAAGCATTGTTCGTGATTGCATATTATTAATGTCACTTACAGCGGGTTACAGACAGAGAGAAAAGGTTTCCTTTTCTTCTTAAAACAAAAGGAAAAAATATAATTCCCACACCGCGGGTCCTATTAAATCCTCATTATGGTTGGTACGCTCAGGAGGACTGTACTTAAATTGCGCTTGACAAGTGGGTGAGGCGTTATTAGATTATTTCTGATATGTATTTATTAATACACTGGCTCAAAAAGCGTCAGTATGTAGGCTTGTGTGTGTGTTGCAGGCTACAGTCATGTGGCAGAGCTGTGGTATTATTAGATCCACACTGCAGACAGTAGTTTTATCATTAATCATTGTGATGATCATAGTTATTTTATTGGACCGTTTTTGTGCAATGGGAGTGTTGATGGTGTCCTTAAGGTGTAACAGGAGGTAGCAGTATTCCTCCTAAGTGCTGAATATGCTCCCCTTTTTAACACATCTAGCTCGAGACACCATTTTGTCCTTCTGTGTAGAGAGGCTTGTTCCAGGTTTGTGCTGAAAACAATCATCCTGTATCCAACTGTGCCCCAGAGAGGAATGCACAGTGGAATAACACACTTTAGGATGTTTTGTTTTGTTTTTATTTCCACATTATTTGTAATTAACCAACAAATTAGCCTAAAAAATGAGAGCAGGATTGTTTTTTTTGTTTTTTTCCCCGACAAGCACGTTTGAAAGTTGCCATGTCCCGTTGCCAAGGTGCATAACAATGGGTCCCATTTGTCTGTTTTTTTGGCTGTTTCTTGCAGACTTTTCTGTATTTTTTGGGAAGCGTTTGAATCCTGGGAAATTTGCACACATCAACCTGTCTCCTGAGATGGAACAGGAATGGGAAACAGAGAAAAGGGGGCAGCCAGTGCTGGATTGAGGCTTGTGGACTGAGTTCCCATCATTCCTTGTGTTGATAGGTCAGGCTTGTCATTGGACGGATTAGGAGTGCACACTATGTCGATTCTTGAGGTAACCAGTTCAGGCCCCTGTCAGATGTTATTTAGTTCTGTTGTACATTCTGCTATGCTGTTACCCAGCTGTCTGTCTTGTAGCTTTTGAGTTAATGGTACAATAGGTAAGCGTTTTCTGTTAAAACATTGTTTCAAGAACATTGTAAATCCCTTCCCGTCATAGAAAAAGGCTCACTGACATGTTGCCTTACCCTCTGCCTGTGTTTATAGTCCTTAAATAGGTTTATAGGTTTCAAAATATACAGTTGACTGACGGACACTGTACCAAAACATTCTATAACTGTACAATAATTCAAGCTCATTGGTTGAAAATTGATTGTAAATGCCACAGCCAATGGCGTTTCAGCATCAGCACTTTTACAGAGAAGGGGGAGGGATAAACAGTGTTGTAGTTTGAGGGTGTTTGTTGCTGCGATTCCTCTCTTGACTTGTATGTGTGTCTGTGTACAAGCCTTTATGGGTGCGTTTGTGTGTATATTTGTGTCTCTTTGCCTGTGTTTATATGCGTATGTTTGTGGGTCTGTGCATATGTGTGTGTGTGTGTGTGTGTTTATATGTGTCTGTGTCTGTGTGTGTGCGTTTGTGGGTCTGTGCGTGTGTGTGTGTGTGTGTTTGTGGGTCTGTGTGTGTGTGTGTGTGTGTGTGAGTGTGTGAGTGTGTGAGTGTGTGAGTGTGTGAGTGTGTGAGTGTGAGTGTGAGTGTGTGGTTGTGTGGTTGTGTGCGTGTGTGTGGGTCTGTGTGGGTCTGTGTGTGTGTGTGGGTCTGTGTGTG
>NC_083764.1:62084150-62086650 GCF_963514075.1 Conger conger | reverse complement strand
GAACTGCCTTAGTCAGATTGTCTTCCAGACCTGCTTTTTGAATTCCAGCTTTCCTTTTTCCTGATTGGCTTCATGGTTGCTCTTCAGAATTCCAAACTGTTGTCTTCCTGGATGTTTGTCAGAATTCCATGTTGTTGACTTTGTGGTTGTTCTTCAGAATTCCAAACTGTTGTCTTCCTGGATGGTCTTCAGAATTCCAGACTGTTGTCTTCCTGATTGTTCCTCTGAATTCTACATTGTTGTCTTTCGGATTCTGGTGGTGATTCTGGCTGCCCTTGTGTGAAATTTCAGAAAACTCCAGTCCGGGAGAGAAAATGGAATAGATGTGTGTGAAATGACTTGTGAGGAGGCAAAGCAATGGTATTACAGAAAGGGACTTGCTCGATTGAGGTGTAACAGGGCCAATGCACTGAGCTGAGGTAGACTGATGGAAATGTGTGTATCAGCGTGTGTGTGTGTTTGTGTGTGTCTGTGTGTCATTGTGTGTGTGTACAGTATATACATGTGTGAATACTTATTAACTTGATTATTGTAAAATATCCCCACTACCTGCCGGGTGGCAGTTTCCCTGTCATGTTCTGGAAGTTTCTTTGGTTCCAGTATGACTGTGTAAAACTGAACGTTGGTTCCAGTATGACTGTGTTGGACTGAACGTTGGTTCCAGTATGACTGTGTAAAACTGAACTTTGGTTCCAGTATGACTGTGTTGGACTGAACGTTGGTTCCAGTATGACTGTGTAAAACTGAACGTTGGTTCCAGTATGACTGTGTAAAACTGAACGTTGGTTCCAGTATGACTGTGTAAAACTGAACATTGGTTCCAGTATGACTGTAGGACTGAATGTTGGTTCCAGTATGACTGTGTAAAACTGAACGTTGGTTCCAGTATGACTGTAAATCTGAACATTGGTTCCAGTATGACTGTGTAAAACTGAACATTGGTTCCAGTATGACTGTGTTGGACTGAACGTTGGTTCCAGTGTGACTGTGTAAAACTGAACGTTGGTTCCAGTATGACTGTGTAAAACTGAACTTTGGTTCCAGTATGACTGTGTAAAACTGAACGTTGGTTCCAGTATGACTGTGTAAAACTGAACTTTGGTTCCAGTATGACTGTGTAAAACTGAACGTTGGTTCCAGTATGACTGTGTTGGACTGAACATTGGTTCCAGTATGACTGTGTAAAACTGAACGTTGGTTCCAGTATGACTGTGTTGGACTGAACGTTGGTTCCAGTATGACTGTGTAAAACTGAACGTTGGTTCCAGTATGACTGTGTTGGACTGAACGTTGGTTCCAGTATGACTGTGTAAAACTGAACGTTGGTTCCAGTATGACTGTGTAAAACTGAACGTTGGTTCCAGTATGACTGTGTAAAACTGAACATTGGTTCCAGTATGACTGTAGGACTGAATGTTGGTTCCAGTATGACTGTGTAAAACTGAACGTTGGTTCCAGTATGACTGTAAATCTGAACATTGGTTCCAGTATGACTGTGTAAAACTGAACATTGGTTCCAGTATGACTGTGTTGGACTGAACGTTGGTTCCAGTGTGACTGTGTAAAACTGAACGTTGGTTCCAGTATGACTGTGTAAAACTGAACTTTGGTTCCAGTATGACTGTGTAAAACTGAACGTTGGTTCCAGTATGACTGTGTAAAACTGAACTTTGGTTCCAGTATGACTGTGTAAAACTGAACGTTGGTTCCAGTATGACTGTGTTGGACTGAACATTGGTTCCAGTATGACTGTGTAAAACTGAACGTTGGTTCCAGTATGACTGTGTTGGACTGAACGTTGGTTCCAGTATGACTGTGTAAAACTGAACGTTGGTTCCAGTATGACTGTGTTGGACTGAACGTTGGTTCCAGTATGACTGTGTAAAACTGAACGTTGGTTCCAGTATGACTGTGTAAAACTGAACGTTGGTTCCAGTATGACTGTGTAAAACTGAACGTTGGTTCCAGTATGACTGTGTAAAACTGAACGTTGGTTCCAGTATGACTGTGTAAAACTGAACGTTGGTTCCAGTATGACTGTAAAATTGAACGTTGGTTCCAGTATGACTGTGTAAAACTGAACGTTGGTTCCAGTATGACTGTGTAAAACTGAACATTGGTTCCAGTATGACTGTGTAAAACTGAACGTTGGTTCCAGTATGACTGTGTTGGACTGAACGTTGGTTCCAGTATGACTGTGTTGGACTGAACATTGGTTCCAGTATGACTGTGTTGGACTGAACGTTGGTTCCAGTATGACTGTGTAAAACTGAACGTTGGTTCCGGTATGACTGTGTAAAACTGAACGTTGGTTCCAGTATGACTGTGTAAAACTGAACGTTGGTTCCAGTATGACTGTGTAAAACTGAACGTTGGTTCCAGTATGACTGTGTGAAACTGAACGTTGGTTCCAGTACGACTCCCTCGCCGCTTCTCCGTCCGCGCGAGGTGACGGGGAACGGGGCTTTTTCCGCACGGAGGGGAGCGTCGGCGTGTGGCT
>NC_083764.1:62064150-62079150 GCF_963514075.1 Conger conger | reverse complement strand
TTTAAAATTCAATTAAGCTGCTTTATTTTGGGGGGGTCATTTCTTACCCTTAGGACAGGGGGAGTATGCAGAATGTTAAGACTACGCAAGGGTTAAACCCAGGAAGTCAAGTCTTTGGGGGGCCGCCATGTTGTGCAGGCAGAGACGGTGCGTTGGGCCATCCCTGATTCCTGTATTGTCCTAATAACACAACACATTAAAGAGAATTGGCACATGGGGAGACATTAGATGAAGAAAAAAAACTCCAACGGCAACTACATTTTCCAGTGGGGGGGGGGGGGGAAGTGATCGACGTCTTAATTTTACCGTGTTGTTACCAGTGACCTTACGCTGAAAGGGTGGCTGAGACGCCCATACTGGAGCCGTTACCACAGAAACGCAAGTGAGCTGCGTCTGCATCAAAAACAAAAACAAAACAAAAACCCAGGCCATGTTCCAAACCACCAGTCTAAGCATACTACTCGTGCTGCGGTTCAATCGGGCTGAAATTTGGCACGGGTACTATGCTAGCATGCCGTTTCGAACACGGCCCGGTTTTGGCTGCTTGGGGGTGATGACACTGCTCTTCGGGGTTTTAGGAAGCTATGGGAGCAGCCAATCAGGAGGAGGAGCTCACTTTGCCCCTCCCCTGCCTCTTCTGACATCACAGTCACGCATTGTGTTGCAGATCTCTGTGCAGTGCTGGTAATGGTCGTGTCTTTTTACACCAGCGGACTGAGAACATTCCAGAGCTGTGTTTTGTAAAGCTCTACAGGGTTTGTGTTGGTGTTCGCTGGCTGACTCAGGACCTGTAAACTTGTAGGCAGGGGTGTAGCACGAAATCCCTCTGTGTACAGTATACAGTCTCTGTGGGCCCCCTTAAAATTGTAGTGCAAAGAAAATAGCTAATTGTAGACCCACCCCCTCCCTACCCCATTCCTTTTTTGGGCCCTGGGTAGGTAGTTCCATTATGTCCCTACGGTGACAGCCCTGCTCATGTGGGTGTGGGCGTCAGTGTTTAGGGTCCGACTGTTGTACAGTAGAGTCGTACTGCAGTGTTACGTTCTAGGCTGTAAGGAAGTCCTGCCTGGTCTCTCTCCCTGAAGCTCTATTTCTGGGGTCATTAGCGGGATCCCCTTACACTCGACTTATGCCTTGTGACCCTGAGTTTAATGCGTGTACGGTGCACTTGAGTTTAATTATGCAGTGTGCATGCATAGTCCTAATTCTTGCTGTTAATATTTTATTAGTGAGAATACCTGTGGTGGTTGCGGGTCCCTGAGATGCTTAGATTTCATCGTGTCACAGGCGTGTCTGTGTATTTTTTTTATGGAGAAAGCCAGGAGGAGTGGATGTACTGTAAAAAGCTTTCAGAACGAGCACTAGATGGTTACTGCCACCACTTTAAACAAACCCAAAGGGGTGCTGCTTTTGATCAGTAGGATATTGAAAATACTTTTTTTTGCATGTGGCAACGCTTGCCAGAAATATTTTGTTGTATTTTGCCGCTTATTACTTTGAATAATTTTACATGATTCATTGCTTCTAAATGCTGCCGGATTTCCTCTCAATGTTTTCCGAACCCGCTGAACGATGGAAACGATGCGGAAGCCTCATAAAGCGGGTTTTTATTGCGTGTTTATGTCACCTCCTCCCGAGACCTGTTTTTACACCGGCTCATTTTGCCTGGTATTATCGAAAATGACGCATCTCCAGAGATTGTGCCAACGCTTATCTGAATGCCCTTCCTGTGCTTTGTCTGTGGCCTTGTTCTAGCTGGACTGCATTCAAAGAGACTCGGTTTTAATGTTGCTCCACGTCGGGAAGCACGTTTCACGAAATATATCATCAATGGGATCAAAGCCTTTGAGGGAGGAAACGCTGATATGAGTCTTCTCCTCCTATGGGAGGCTTTGAAGAGCATTCCCCAATGTTCGCCTACCTGCCTTACCCCTCTCATCGTTATTTAAAAATAAAACTCAAAAGGAAGCTTTTTTTTCGTCTGTAATCTGATGGTAGCCGTGCGGAAACGCGGATTGTGTGAAGCCATGTCGGCTTTTTGATTCCATCAAAGTGTCAGTGATACCGCCGATAAGAACCGCGGCTCCTTAAATTAAGAACGCGCGTTGACACTTTTCCTGAACCGGGTACATCAGTCCTAACCAGCTATGACATGGTGCTTCAGCTCGTGAGAGTACTATATGAAAGTACTATAACGCTGTCATAATGTATGCAGTGAAAGGTTACCAAACACATTACTGCCGTTGATAGGCCAGTGGAGGATGGGCATGCCTCTATAGCCGGGTTCCTCTCCAGATTTCTTCCCATCGGGTTTTCCACCGCCCTTTCAGGGTTTCCTCATATGCTATTTGGGACCTTTGGGTTGATATTTCCCTTTTTTTATTCTCGTCTGTTACTACGTAAAGCGTCTTTGTGACAGTCTACTGTGAACAGCGCTATACAAAACTAAACTGAGTTGGAATTACAATAAACAAGGTATAGCAGTACACTGTACATTCTGACATTGTTATGACATTGTTATGACATTGTTATGACAGTGGTGTGACATCTGGCCTCAGTAATAATCAGCTGTCGTGGGTGGTTGTGACGCACGTTATTCCATGGGCTCAGCAGTCTAATGCAGGCTTTATGGTAAATACTTTGAGTCGTGGTTCCATGTCGTTATTGAAAAGGAGCTTGACTGAGCAGACCGCTCCCTCTCAAACCAGCAGCCGGGATCTCTAAGGTCAGTGCAGACCGTTAACCCTCTAAATCCTGGATTCTACCGGTTCAAGCCAACCAATGGTCCAGAATAAATGAATCCCCTACTGGATTCATTGAATGTTCCTTCTCCTCTTAGCTAATCAAGCAAAGCGATTTGATTTTCCCGTCTCCCGGGGGGGTTGGAAGGGACCTCCATGGTGTGGGGTTCTTCTCCAGCACTCCCTGGGGCTCAGCTTCCTGGCTCCTTAGGGCCTGTGTGAGTGTGTGTGTGTGTGTGTGTGTGTGTGTGAGTGTGAGTGTGAGTGTGAGTGTGAGTGTGAGTGTGAGTGTGAGTGTGCGCATGCGTATGTATGCATGTGTGTGTGTGTGCATGCGTGTGTGCACGTGTATGTATGCATGTGTGTATGCATGTGTGCGTGTGTGTGTGTGTGTGTGTGTGCGTGCGCGCATGTGCGCGTGTATGTATGCATGTGTGCGTGCGTGCGTGCGTGTGTGTATGTATGTGTGTGTGTGTGTGTGTGCATGCACGCGATGCATGTGTGTGTGTATGTGTGTTTATACAGATACAATACATTCTGCACTAATTATGGTGCTCATAGCTGATCCATCTCTTTGGATTCAGCCAATCACATTCACATCTGGGTGTTTAGCAGATGCCATTATGCAAAATTATGTACACAGATTAGATTATTTATTCAGCTGGATTCACAGAAGCCAAGCAGGTTGGCTCAAGGGTACAACTGCAGCATCCCAGCCGGGCACCAAACCCACAATCTTTGAGTCACAGCCCCGTCTCCCTCACCAATATACCAGTGATCTTCATCCCTGGTCCTGGAGAGCCACAGAGTGTGCTGGGGCCCTCACTCCTGGTCCTGGAGAGCCACAGAGTGTGCTGGGGTCTTCACTCCTGGTGCTGGAGAGCCGCAGGGTGTGCTGGGGTCCTCACTCCTGGTCCTGGAGAGCCGCAGGGTGTGCTGGGGTCCTCATTCCTGGTCCTGGAGAGCCACAGAGTGTGCTGGGGTCCTCACTCCTGGTTCTGGAGAGCCACAGAGTGTGCTGGGGTCCTCACTCCTGGTCCTGGAGAGCCGCAGGGTGTGCTGGGGTCCTCACTCCTGGTCCTGGAGAGCCGCAGGGTGTGCTGGGGTCCTCACTCCTGGTCCTGGAGAGCCGCAGGGTGTGCTGGGGTCCTCACTCCTGGTCCTGGAGAACCGCAGGGTGTGTTGGGGTCCTCATTCCTGGTCCTGGAGAGCCGCAGAGTGTGCTGGGGTCCTCACTCCTGGTTCTGGAGAGCCGCAGGGTGTGCTGGGGTTCTCACTCCTGGTCCTGGAGAGCCGCAGGGTGTGCTGGGGTCCTCATTCCTGGTCCTGGAGAGCCACAGAGTGTGCTGGGGTCCTCACTCCTGGTCCTGGAGAGCCGCAGGGTGTGCTGGGGTCCTCACTCCTGGTCCTGGAGAACCGCAGGGTGTGCTGGGGTCCTCATTCCTGGTCCTGGAGAGCCACAGAGTGTGCTGGGGTCCTCACTCCTGGTTCTGGAGAGCCGCAGGGTGTGCTGGGGTTCTCACTCCTGGTTCTGGAGAGCTGCAGGGTGTGCTGGGGTCCTCATTCCTGGTTCTGGAGAACCGCAGGGTGTGCTGGGGTCCTCACTCCTGGTCCTGGAGAGCCGCAGGGTGCTGGGGTCCTCACTCCTGGTTCTGGAGAGCCGCAGGGTGTGCTGGGGTTCTCACTCCTGGTGCTGGAGAACCGCAGAGTGTGTTGGGGTCCTCATTCCTGGTCCTGGAGAGCCGCAGGGTGTGTTGGGGTCCTCATTCCTGGTCCTGGAGAGCCGCAGGGTGTGCTGGGGTCCTTACTCCTGGTTCTGGAGAGCCGCAGGGTGTGCTGGGGTCCTCACTCCTGGTCCTGGAGAGCCGCAGGGTGTGCTGGGGTCCTCACTCCTGGTCCTGGAGAGCCGCAGGGTGTGCTGGGGTCCTCACTCCTGGTTCTGGAGAGCCGCAGGGTGTGCTGGGGTTCTCACTCCTGGTGCTGGAGAACCGCAGGGTGTGTTGGGGTCCTCATTCCTGGTCCTGGAGAGCCGCAGGGTGTGTTGGGGTCCTCATTCCTGGTCCTGGAGAGCCGCAGGGTGTGCTGGGGTCCTCACTCCTGGTTCTGGAGAGCCGCAGGGTGTGCTGGGGTCCTCACTCCTGGTCCTGGAGAGCCGCAGGGTGTGCTGGGGTCCTCACTCCTGGTTCTGGAGAGCCGCAGGGTGTGCTGGGGTCCTCACTCCTGGTCCTGGAGAACCGCAGGGTGTGCTGGGGTCCTCACTCCTGGTCCTGGAGAGCCACAGAGTGTGCTGGGGTCCTCACTCCTGGTGCTGGAGAACCGCAGGGTGTGTTGGGGTCCTCACTCCTGGTTCTGGAGAGCCACAGAGTGTGCTGGCTTCCCTTGTTCCTCAGCACTTAATCGATCAATAAAAGCGCTTGATTACACAGTTAACTCTCCTCACCTAGTTTCCTGGCTCTGAATTGGTTGCTGATATTAATGTGAAAACAAAAATCAACACACCCTGCACACTGCCAGGACCAGGATTGAAGATCACTGCATTATATTATTACTCTGCCACCTCTTATCAGACCTCTGTAATTAAATTTTTTGATTCCTCGGATATACCGTCAAAATGAATCATGGAATGTGGGTGTAGGCTACTATTAAAGTTCAAATCAGATTGGTTATCTGATATTTTTTTGGTCAGGTTGTACAGGGCGCTGTGCATTTTATCATCTTTACTCAAAATATTGACATGATCTACCCATATTTCATGATCATTTTATCTTATTTTATCTTCCGTCATTCACGTTGATCACAAGTAATAGTTTGCGAAACGCTAAGCTCTGAGGGACAGCAGTGGAAACCCGAAAGAGCAGATTTCATGTTCTGCAGATATGCCGCTCCGTCCAAATGCCCTGTATTTCAAACCTTTCTGGAGCCGTTGGACAGAAACGACCAGAGTATCACCATCACCCGCTGATGTTTCCACAGTAACATGTCTTTATTGTCTCCAACAGGGAAGTTCCAGTTTAAAAAATAATGTCTACAATACCTACCTATCTTCAGGAGCAAAACTCCTACCACATCAACAATATCTCCTTGAACAATATCACAGCTCCGACAACATCAGCGATCAATCGATAGCACAACTGCTCCAACATCAGTGTCAACACCATCACAGTTCCTCCCACATCAGAGCTTCAAGAGAAAAAATCTCTTAGGTTACCAGAGGTTCCACAATAAAGTACCTCTCCGACATTAGAGCTTCACCGATATCAGAACTTCCTGCAAATCCGCTGATAAATTCTACTGCAAGATATCACAAACAAGAGCAGGACTTCGCCAAGATAACGTTTCACAAAAGCAGAACTTTAGCGCTATCGCAGTTTCTTCAATAAGCCCCGTGTCTGCAGGGCAGTACCTTTGCATTTGACCTCTGTGGTGGAGAATTTCCTCTCCTGTTCTTCTCCGCCATTTTCTCTCTTAATGAGAGTGCTGACCTCATGACCGAGAAAAGAGATCTGAAGAAGGATCACATTCATATTGAAATGGGGGATTAATTGCCAATTTGGCACGACCTCTTGCCTCCAACGTAAGGAATGAAAACGATAGTGGAGAAAGAAAATGTGACTCATTTGGGAAAAAAAAAAAGAAATTAAGAAAAAAAAAAACTTTTGGAAAAAAAAATTGGACAAACATTGGCGAGTCTTTACTCATTTAAAAGTAACGTTCAGTAGCTGAGGGGGTCAATCTCCCATGATGCTTTTCACTGGTCTCTACATGGACACAGTAAAAAAAAAAAGCAAATCATGAGGGGGGGAAACCTGTATTCTTTGAAGGATACCTCCTGTCCGTGTCCAGATAATTTTGTATTTTCTTAGTGCAGACCAGGGGTCCAAGGGTCCAGGGGTCCAGGGGACCAGGGGTCCAGGGTTCTAGGGATTGGCATTCCCCCAGAGGCTCACAGACTCCAGTGGTTACCGGAGGTATTGCACCTTATTAAGCCTCCGGTGCCAGATTTCCATGTTGAAGCCCATTTAAAACTCCAACTTTACCCTGGTGAGTATATACTATTTCAGTGAGTGCTTTCACACTTTCACACTCAACACATTGCTCTCCAGGGACCGATTTATTTTATTTTATTTTATTTTATTTCTGAGCCGCACAGAAGAAGATTTTCTTTTTCCCGTTTGGGTACCTACCCAGTGCACACGCTCCGGTGCCAAAAAGCCCCGTAATCAAACATGGCCGCCTCCATGAAGTGGCTTCCTGAGCCATTGAGCAGCTCCCATAGGACTGCATGGAGCCCATGAGCAGAAGCCGTCTCCAGCTCTTATGTATCTCGCCGATGCAGACAGCCCTTGATTTACATGAATAAGAGCTATTGCACATGTGTATAAAGAATGGAGATACCTGCTTAAATGGAGATACTGCTCGGCTGTAGCTTATTATTCTCTTACCAAGTGGGAGGCATGTTGACACTGGGCAGAGTCTTTTTATTTGTATTATTTTTTTTGTTCTGTACAAACCATTTTTTTCATCTCAATAATCGAAATGCCAAGGTGGACTATTTGGCCTCCAAACCGCCGGTGGAATAGCGCTATTGTACGCTGACGTTCATCGAGGTGGACTCAACAATGGGTACAAATATTTCTTATTCTTCCCCGTGCTCAATACCGGGAAGACGAAAAATGTACTTGTGAACAGATTTTATTGTTGCAGAAGAGGGGCGGTTTTGTTAAGTGAAAGGTAAAAGGAGTCCTCATTCCTCCATTAGCAGTCCCCAGGGCAGGCTCCTGTAGATGTGTGCTGGCAGTGCCATTAACCGCCCTCATTAGGAGATGCATTAACATCCCTTCTTCCTCCCGAAGTCTTCCCTTCTTCTCACTCGCTCTCTCTCCCGTCTCCTTTCTAGAGTCACGGAAGGGGGGAGGAGGAGGCGGGGGGTGCTGAACATATCATGGCTACTGTCTCCTTCTGCAACTTTCAATTTTTTCTGTTTGCCTCAGTATTAGTATAATTACTGTGTACGGCTAATTAAAACAAAGCATCATGACATAACATAACATAACATAACGTAACATGACATAATATTATGAACACCCTGTGGGGGAAAAAAACAAAAAAACCAGCTCAAGCTATGCTTTGAAACTGCTGGCAGATGGGTGACCAGCTACGCTACCAGCTCAGAGACGCAACCAGCACTAGCTTGTTGTCCAGGTCATTACCCAACTAGGCCCGCATGGCCATCAATGGTCGACATTCTTCAGCCGCTAGCGTGCACCCGCTGCTTAGCTTGGCTGAAAGGTAGATGGCATCGGTCACCGCACTGCGGTCCTGAGGCTCTCGTTAGGGGCCCCTCCTGTTGCCACGGGGCCCAGGGAGGCGTGGTGTGACTTGGGGACGAGAGAGCGGCTGTTGATCGAGTCGGTAGGGAAGCGATGTTTCTCGGCTGTCCGTGACTCAAAATTGCGGCGTCTCATTCCCGCCGCTGGTGATGCGTCTGTCATCTCTTCGGGCCAATCGAATGGTGCCTGGACTGGATCCCATCTGCAGTCGTCATTGATTTGGATTGACAAATTCATTGAGTTCTGTTCTTTGTCCCCCCAAACAGAGTCTGGCGAGTTACTTTTGGTAATTTCTGAACTTGCTGGCAAAAATAAATAATTAAAAACACACACAAGTTTATTAATGAATCCAGGGGCCTGTATCACAAAGTTGGCTGGATAACTACGCTGAGTAAAACCCGAAACCTTCCCAATCTATAACATGGGCTGATGTAAAAAGAGCTGTTCCAGGTTTTACTCAGTGCAGTTATCCAGCTAACTCAGTAATCCTGCTTTGTGGGTTTTACTCAGTGCAGTTATCCAGCTAACTCAGTAATCCTGCTTTGTGGGTTTTACTCAGTGCAGTTATCCAGCTAACTCAGTAATCCTGCTTTGTGGGTTTTACTCAGTGCAGTTATCCAAACATGGACTGACATAAAAAGAGCTGTTCTAGGTTCCTAGTGCAGTTATCCAGCTGAAATACCCCCACTGCCGAACAATACCCTTTTGGGCAACATTGGCTCAGGAGCTAAGAGCAGTCGTCTCATTGGCTCAGGAGCTAAGAGCAGTTGTCTGGCAGTCAGAGGGTTGCTGGTTCGACCCCGCCTCGGGTGTGTCGAAGTGTCCCTGAGCAAGACGCCTAACCCCCGAATGCTCCTGACAAGCTGGTTGGTGCCTTGCATTACATTACATTACATTATTGGCATTTGGCAGACGCTCTTATCCAGAGCGACGTACAGTTGATTAGACTAAGCAGGAGACAATCCTCCCCTGGAGCAATGCAGGGTTAAGGGCCTTGCTCAAGGGCCCAGCGGCTGTGCGGATCTTATTGTGGCTACACCGGGATTAGAACCACCGACCTTGGGTGTCCCAGTCATTCACCTTAACCACTACACTACAGGCCGCCCTTGCATGGCAGCCAATTGCTGTTGGTGTGTGAGTGTGTGTGAATGGGTGAATGAGAAGCATCAGTTGTACAGCGCTTTGGATAAAGGCGCTATATAAATGCCGTCCGTGCCCATTTGCATTCCCGTGCTGTTTGCACGAGGCTTGCAGACCTCACTGAACCTCATAACAAATTGATCCGCCCGTCTGATGATACATCACTGCGTCTGATGTGAATATTATGAGAAATTGCTTGGTCAGGTGCAGCAGCTGACATTATATTTTAGCGTGTCAGCGTTTATGCTTCCATTAGGTCGATGGCTAATCCCAGCGTTTCCCAGTGTGAGTGCTGAGGCAAACATAACCTCAAGAAATGCAAAACTTTAACTGAACTACACGCCTTAAGGACCGCAGTACATTATGAGCATGGAATAACGCCTGCCCTGACAGCCTTTTTCAGCCCATGTCATAACGCAGTCATAGACGTTTGATCACTGTCATACAGTGGTTATGAAATGCTTGTGGCAGTGTTATGCAGGCTTGTGATGCGCTCATAAAGTATTGCTTAAGAGCATACAGACATAACTGGAGATGTTTGCATTCTGAGTGATAAAATATTTCTCTGTCAACATCACTCTCATCTCATTATAGTAACACCTGCTTGAAGCTTGATTTTGCCAAACTAATGCAGTTACTTAGATTACCAGATAGGCATCAAGCAACAAGGAAATGCAAGATGTGTGCGGGCAAAATAATTCAAGTTGTTCACTGCTTGCCACTAATGGTTTCTGGCAATAGCTAACAGTCTGAAGAGGTGCATGGGGGACAAAATGGCCACCAAAGGGAGATACGGTAAAGGAACCAGGTAAGCCTGGAATCATTGTATGTTAGAATTCCTTTTTGAATGCTTTTTAAATGTGACGTCACAAATATGCGATTAGAATGTTCTAATGCTGAACATTCTAATGCTGATGTCACAATCACTGCTGCTGACTGAAATCACTGGCATTTTTGAACACTGACTTAATAAATGTGAGGATTCTCCCCAGCATTTAAAAGCAACCCGCGGCCAGTCCGTGATGAAAAATCACCCTGCTTGTCTTGTCATGTCCGTCATATTTAAATAATCAGTGCATGAATCCGCAGTGTGTGCCTGAAAGCATGCGTCTCACCCTCAGTCTTTAAGGCTTGTGATACTGAGAAAATGAGAGCACTTACAAAACAGTAAAACAGCTCGACAGTAAAACCACAGCTCCTGCCTTCCGGTGAGCTGGTGAAGGTATTCTTTTTCCATGCACAAGGACATTTCGGTCCTTAAGTGGAATCGGTGCAGGGCTTCTTGAAGCACTCTCCATCCTTTATTTGGTATTGATTGGATGCCGCTGTTAATTCAGTCAGCTGGAGTCAAAACAGAGAAACAGGGAAAATAAATCTGAAGCATTCTGGCTCTCCGGTTCTCTTAACATTTTACGTAATGTGTTTGATGCTGTTGAGGTTCTTGTGTTGCTGTTGTTCTTCTTGTTGTGGTCCTTGTGATGCTGTTGTCGTTCTTGTGTCGCTCTTGTCTACTGGTGGAAAAAAGCAGTCCTTTTCCTGACACATAGAGACTCAACAAGACGGAAGAGATTAATATTGTTGGACTTGCAATAGCGTTGTAAATCCGCAAGTGCGCGTGTTATGATTTCATGTCATCTTACCGTAACACTCTAATCCCGATTCCACTCCCGATAATGCAGGTTTTACATTTTAATTACTCCAGATATTAATTTGCGTTCAGTTCACTGGGTCTCCTTGCTGTGCAAAGTGTCTGCATGTGAAGGTTATTCATGTTGGTAATTCGCAGCGTTAACATTAATTCCTGGTCTTAAGTGTTTTCCCATTAGAGGAGCCATGCTTCTTCGTGACTCCCTCATTTTCTCCAAAACAAGACGGGCTAAAAATAGCGTGCCTCAGCCTGCTTCCTGGCGTTTAGCATAAAGTGCAGAGATGCCCTGGCCAGACTGCTGGAGCCGGTTCCCACAGAAACCACAATTAGCCCTGACACGGTGAGACGCCAGGTTCCTAGCAACAATTAACAGCCCCGGTTGCAGTGAGGGTGATGGAAACGGCGGATGAGGCCAGTTTTTGTATTTTGGCGATGTGTGATCGGAAGATGGCTATCGCTGCGCGGTCACAAACGGGTGCGTTATCGAGACGCGGAAGTGAAATGACGACACTTTGCTAACGATAACTACAGACGAGAACATTCTATAATAAAGTTGTCATGGCAATAGAGGCAGCGATGGGGTCAAAGTTCAGTACAATCTATGTCTCGGCGATGGGCACGACGGTGGTATCGACGGCATCAAAGTGTCTGTCGCTCTCGTATAAACTAAGAGTTGAAGTGACCGACCATCAAATGTCATAATTACTGGTGCCAACGGTCCAGCAGCCTTAAACCATAACAATAGCCATCTGCTCTTTATTTATTTCTTTATTCACCCGTAAGGGTTGCACATTATTTCCGTGCCTGACTTTGTTGCCTACAAGAACACACGGGGGAGTAGTCCTGTGTTCTTGCGTTCGCTCGCACTCACTCACACACACACACACACACACTCACGCACACACACACACACACACACACACACACACACACACACACACACACACACTCACACGCACGCACGCACGCACGCACGCACGCACACACACGCACACACGCACACACGCAAACACGCAAACACGCACACACGCACACACACTCGCACACTCGCACACACGCACACACGCACACACACTCACACACTCGCACACTCGCACACACACTCACACACACACACACACACACACTCACACACACACACTCACACACACACTCACACACACACTCACACACACACACACACTCACACACACTCACACACACACACACACACACACACACTCACACACACACACACACACACACACACACACACACACTCACACACACACTCACACACTCACACACACACACTCACACACACACACACACACACACACACACACACACTCACACACACACACACACACACACACACTCACACACACACACTCACACACACACACACACACACACACACACACTCACACACACACTCACACACACACACACACACACACACACACACTCACACACATACACACACAAACACTCACAGCGTTTGACACGGCCACCGCGGGACCAGCGTGTTCTGGGCGGCGGGCCGCGGACCTTTCGGGAACGGAGCCGGTCGAGTAACGCTAAGCAAACACTTGACGGCCGTGTCAGGCGCGCGTCGCCATGGGAACCGTTCCGGACGCCCTCGGGGGGGGTGCAGACGCGCTCACCTCGAACGCGCGGCGGGACGGGGGGGCGCGTGTGTGCTCGCCGGGGCCGAGCGGAATGTGGGCCACGCTTCCGCACCCCGCCCCGAATCCGGGCGCCCTCCGCGGATTTACCGCCGCCAGCCAGCCCGTCACCACGGCTTCGCGGGGCTGACGGGACTGTCACAAACACCCTTTTTCCTGTGAGGAGAGAAGAAAGAGGGGCCCATTTTATTTTCGGAGCTGTCGAGGACAAACGGAGAGAAACAGTGCAGGAATATAATAGAAATGCCCTATTTGTTTATGAGACTTGCACGTCGGTTCATATTTATCATCTTCCTCTGTGTTTTTAATAACTCCGGGAAAACTGGTTAAAATATTTTTTCTGCGTGAGGCCTGTTTGCTTATGAAGCACTGACATTTCAAATATAATTTAAGTAACACCTCTTGCTGAAGAGCTAAAACTTTACTGTGGGTGAAAATGGCCCATTATGAAAAAGCATGGTTTGTATATATGCACTCACTGAGCACTTTATTTGGAACACCTGTACACACCTACATATTCATCCATCCATCCATCCATCCATCCATCCATCCATCCATCCATCCATTATCTGAGCCCGCTTATCCTGAACAGGGTTGCAGGGGGGCTGGAGCCTATCCCAGCATACATTGGGTGAAAGGCAGGAATACACCCTGGACAGGTCACCAGTCCATCGCAGGGCACACACCACCATTCACTCACACACTCATACTCATACTCATACTCATACTCATACTCATACTCATACTCATACTCATACTCATACTCATACTCATACTCATACTCATACTCATACTCATACTCATACCTACGGGCAATTTAGACTCTCCAATCAGCCTAACCTGCATGTCTTTGGACTGTGGGAGGAAACCGGAGTACCCGGAGGAAACCCACGCAGACACGGGGAGAACATGCAAACTCCGCACAGAGAGGCCCCGGCCGACGGGGATTCGAACCCAGGACCTCCTTGCTGTGAGGCGGCAGTGCTACCCACTGCACCATCCGTGCCGCCCCTACATATTCATACGATTATCTAATCAGCCAATTGTGTGGCAGCAGTGCAATGCATACAATCATGTAGATGCAGGTCAGGAGCTTCAGTTATTGTACACATCAAGCATCAGAATGGGGGAAAAATGTGATCTAAGTGACTTTGGAATGATTGTTGGTGCCAGAGGGTGGTTTCAGTATCTCAGAAACGGCTGATCTCACTGAGTATATATAATATATGTATACAGTATATCCAGCCATTAGCTAGGTGAGAGATCTAACTCGCTTATTTGTAATATAATAATAATAATTATTCATAATAATAATAATTATCATAATAATAATAAAAATATTAGCTGAAGTGGAAATGGAAAGGTTATAGAGACAATTACACTGCGGGGTGAGTAGATGGCCAAATTGAGAGAGCCAAGTCAGGGATTCTACAGAACACCTTATAACTACTCTGGAATGAGTGCTATGTGATTTTTGAAATTCCCACAGTGAGTCAGGTCCCTGGTTTAACGTCCTCCCCGAAAGACGGATCCTAAAAATATGTGCTGTCAGACATTCGAGGGGTCCCAATTACCGCAGTCTTGCATTTTCATGTGGGACCGGATTGCATCAGTTTTGCATCACATGGACGGTGTCTTGTCTCCTCCTGCGGGTTTAGGAGCACTTAAGATCCCCGTTAGCTGACACGTCAGCGACAAGCCTGTCTCCCTGGGGTCCGCAGGACACGCCTCGCAACACGAGAGAAATTATTATTCAAAATAAAATGTGGATGACAATGTACACTCAGTGACTCACTTCACTGGGTATTTAATAAACCTTTTTATTGACCTATTGGTCTCCTGCTGCTGTAGCCTATCCACTTCGAGGTTTGATGTAAATGGTTGGCATTTATATAGCACCTTTATCCAAAGCGCTGTACAATTAATGCTTCTCTTTAACCCATTCGTACACACACTCACACACCGACGGCAATTGGTTGCCATGCAAGGCGCCGACCAGCTTGTCAGGAGCATTTGGGGGTTAGGTATCTTGCTCAGGGACACTTCGACACAGCCCGGGCGGGGGATCGAACCGGCAACCCTCCGACCGCCAGACGACTGCTCTTACCGCCCGAGCCATGTCGTTGACGCGTTGTGTGTTCGGAGATGCTGGTCTGCGTATCACTGTTTTAATGTGTGGTCATTCGCGTTGCTGTCACCTCCCTGTCAGCTTTGACCGGTCTGGCCCTTCTCCTCTGACCTCTCGCGTTAACAATTCTCTGCGAACTCCAGAGTCCGCGCTGCGGGGAAGTCCCAGGAGATCGTCTAACCGACTATCACTACTTCTTCTACATCGCGTTTCTTCGCCGCTCTGATGTTCCCGCTGAACCGCAGCTGAACCTCTTGACCGTGTCCGCCTGCTTGCATGCGCCGAGTTGCTGCCGCGTGATTGGCTGACGCACGCCACAATGTCGCTAGGCAGGTGAGGCTGAGAG
>NC_083764.1:62044150-62059150 GCF_963514075.1 Conger conger | reverse complement strand
AGCCTACACCGATGGAAACGGTCAGTTTTCATACGAGCTAAATGACCAAACTGCGTAGAAAATGCACCTTCAATATGAATACATGCTTCCCACAGATGAAGAAAGTGAATTACCTTAAGTAACGTTGAAATAACTGGTATTTGAGCCCTTCCCCACTCCAGTTATAGATTGTATGTTTGAACACTGTGGAAGTCCACCTGATCACCAGTCAGCCCAGGTCGGCTCATGTCACCCCGCTTCTCATTGGCCTCCACTGGCTTCCTATTGCCGCACGCATCCGATTCAAGGCCCTAGTGTTGGAATTTCAGGCTGCTAAGGGGACTGCCCCACCTTACATACAATCCCTGATCACTCCCTACTCCCCAGCTAGACCACTCCGGTCTGCCAGCTCTGGTCGCCTTATGGTTCCCTCTCTACGAGCACCTGGCGGTCGAGCTGCACGTTCACGCCTGTTTTCCGTTCTGGTTCCTCAGTGGTGGAATGACTTGCCTACCACTGTCAGAACAGCAGAATCCCTCCCCCTATTTCGACGCAGACTAAAAACTCACCTTTTCAAACTGTACCTTAGTCCTCCCTCCTGATTTCCCCCGCCCCCCCTTTCTGATATCCCTATCCTCCTTGTCTAACCCCAAAAAAATAAAAATAAAAATGCACTTAAAATTGCACTTATGATGACTGTATGTTTACAACAGCACTTCATGTGTATTTTACTAGTTATGGATGTGATGCTTTAACTTGTGGAAGAACCTATGCACTTGTAAGTCGCTTTGGATTAAAAGTGTCTGCCAAATTACTAAAATGTAAATGTAAAGGATCAATGTTAGAAAATAAGGTAAATGACTGGGACACGCAAGGTCGGTGGTTCTAATCCCAGTGTAGCCACAATAAGATCTTCACAGCCGTTGGGCCCTTGAGCAAGGCCCTTAACCCTGCATTGCTCCAGGGGAGGACTGTCTCCTGCTTAGTCTAATCAACTGTACGTCGCTCTGGATAAGAGCGTCTGCCAAATGCCGTTAATGTATTGTAAAAGGTAGCAAGACTGTGACCACACACACATACAAGAGAGAGAGGTCAGGAAACACAACTGTGAGACAGAGATATAGGTTTACTGATGTCACAATCCATCACCTTTGCAATATTTAATTGATTTAACGCAGCTGTTAATGTAGTTATCGCCTTTCGGTTACCCCCTCTTAAAAGTACATTTGTTTCAGATCTTGTTTCAGTGTGGTATATTTTCTTTTTTTAAGATCATATTTTTCTGTCTTACAATCTTTGACTGCCAACTTTAACAGCACTGAATGAGCAATGTGTAAGAACTTGAATGTTTATGTGTGTGTGTGCATGCATGTGTGTCTGCGTGTGTGTGCAAGCGTTTGTGTATTTGTGTGTGTGCAAGCATATTTGTGTGTGTATGTGAGTGTGTGTGTGTGTGTTTCTGTGAGTGTGCATATCATCTCCTTTTACCATGCAGGTTTCATGGCTCTGTGAGTGTATATACGTCTGTGTGTGTGTGAGTGTACATGTGCTTGTGTGTGTGTGAGAGAGTGTACATGTGTCTGTGTGTGTGAGAGTGTACATGTGTTTGTGTGTGTGTGAGAGAGTGTACATGTGTCTGTGTGTGTGAGAGTGTACATGTGTTTGTGTGTGTGAGAGTGTACATGTGTTTGTGTGTGTGTGAGTGTACATGTGTCTGTGTGTGTGAGAGTGTACATGTGTCTGTGTGTGTGAGAGTGTACATGTGTCTGTGTGTGTGAGTGTACATGTGTTTGTGTGTGTGAGAGTGTACATGTGCTTGTGTGTGTGTGAGAGAGTGTACATGTGTCTGTGTGTGTGAGAGTGTACATGTGTCTGTGTGTGTGAGAGTGTACATGTGTCTGTGTGTGTGAGAGTGTACATGTGTCTGTGTGTGTGAGTGTACATGTGTCTGTGTGTGTGTGAGAGAGTGTACATGTGTCTCTGTGTGTGAGTGTACATGTGTCTGTGTGTGTGAGAGTGTACATCTGTCTGTGTGTGCGAGAGTGTACATGTGTGTCTGTGTCTGTGTGTGTGTGTCTCTGTGAGTATATACGTCTGTGTGTGTAAGAGTGTACATGTGTTTGTATGTGTGAGAGTGAACATGCATGTGTGTGTGAGTGTACATGTGTTTGTGTGTGTGTGAGAAAGTGTACATGTGTGTGTGTGTTGGAAGCAGACCCTTACACAACTCATCCCCTCTTTTACACATCTTTTTGTTCTTCCTTCTTTCCCTCCTCTTCACACTCCCCCTCTCTTACTGCTTCTTACTCTTTCGCCTCAATGTTCTTCGTGTCTACGGTTCGCTCTGCCTCTCTTTATCTCTCTCTCTCCCTTGTTCGCTCACCTCCCTTCAACTTGTTCTTTATCTCATCCGCACCTTACACCACACACCTCTTCGCGGTAATGCGTCTACAACAAATGCTCGTTCGCTTCAAATTTATGTCACCCATCAATCAGGAGAAACATCAGCCACTCTCGGTCCCCAGAGAAAAGAATCTGCTTCACACTTTTCGCACCGTTCCGCAATTTGTCATTTTTACTTCGCCTTGTAAAAAGTTAAAGTAACGTCTTCAGTAACACTCAGACCTTCTTCCGTCGGGCAGATATACCTCTCGCGGAAGGAAAAGGTTAAACGGCGACTTTTACTGGACTTCGCCCGTGAATCACCGCATCGTCCGTCCAGAGGGTTGCATCAGTAGAGCGGCTGTGTACGATGCAAATTTAATACAATTCTGTCATGCAATTTTAATAATGACTCGCACTTGCTGTGCCTGAGTGAATAGCAGAACGAGCGAGATATTCAGAGATTCATTTATGCGGTGTGTGAACAGGGTGCAGGCGAGACATGCAATTATTCCTACACGTTACCTGCTTCAGTTGCGGCCAACACACCCAGAAGAAAACCAAACAGATTCAAACACGCACATACCAAGAGCCCCCTGGAAAAGATCTTTTTCACAGGTACGGTTTTGGCATTTGGCCTACTATATGCATCCCATAACAAGCCTAGGACCTTAACACACATAAACAAAAAAATAAAATAAAATAAATAAAAATACATGAATAAACTTGAATTGGCGAATACCAAATGCGAAAAATCAGGAGACGCTTTTAAAACTTTTCTTATGCAACTGTTGTGTGCGGGAACCCTGAAGCCCTCTGCATTATTCAGGACGTCTCTCCCTCCGAGTGAAGGGCAACGGAGCGCGTTGTTTAAATGAGCGTTCATCGCCCAGATTACGGGAACGTGCTCACGGTCAGACAGACGCGGGATTAAAACGCACGCGTGTCGCCGCGATCCAGCGTCCCTGCGGACAGGGCTGAGGCTGGGGGGGGGGCACGGGAGCGCCGGGAGGGGCGGGGGGGGGAGGGAATGCCGGATTTGTCCTGGCCTGCCTCCGCTCCTCCACGGTTGGCGCCTCTCAGAGATAGTTTTCTGTTTTTCTGAACAGGTGATTTCATCCCCCCTGTCCCTCCAGCCACGGAGACCTCCACCACAGACAGACACGCTCAGCGCACAGAGACCTCCACTACAGACAGACCCGCTCAGTGCCCAGAGACCTCCACCACAGACAGACCCTCTCAGTGCACAGAGACCTCCACCACAGACAGACCTGCTCAGTGCACAGAGACCTCCACCACCGACAGACCTGCTCAGTGCACAGAGACCTCCACCACAGACACGACCCACTCAGTGCACAGAGACCTCCACCACAGACAGACCCTCTCAGTGCACAGAGACCTCCACCACCGACAGACCTGCTCAGTGCACAGAGACCTCCACCACAGACAGACCCTCTCAGTGCACAGAGACCTCCACCACAGACAGACCCGCTCAGTGCACAGAGACCTCCACCACAGACAGACCCGCTCAGTGCACAGAGACCTCCACCACAGACAGACCTGCTCAGTGCACAGAGACCTCCACCACAGACAGACTAGCTCAGTGCATAGAGACCTCCACCACCACGACCCTCTCAGTGCACAGAGACCTCCACCACAGACAGACCCTCTCAGCGCACAGAGACCTCCACCACAGACAGACCCTCTCAGTGCACAGAGACCTCCACCACAGACAGACCCACTCAGTTTGCCATCCACCGCGTTTAAATTCAATCTGGGCCTAGCAGCCTGCAGCAAAGCCTCTGTCTTCTCTCCTCTCCTCTCTCTCCCTCTCTCTCTCCTCCCCCCCTCTCTCTCTCCCCTTCTCCCCCTCTCTCTCTTTCTCTCCCCTCCTCTCTCTCTCTCTCTCGTTCTCTCTCTAGAACTCCTACGAGCAGATAGGAGCTGAGATTTCGTGATCCTCTCGCTGCACAGAGAATACTTTTCTGCACGGTTTGACATTGAGGCGGCGTATCAATGTCATATTTGAGTGAATTCGATTCGGCACAACTGGCAGAACTCACCACCAAACCCGTGCTGCCAGCCCAGTCATATAAAATATGAAATATAATACATACTACACCTCACAAAAATATCTGCTACAGGCAAATGCAACATTAATATGAGAACTGTCATATATGAGAAAAAGATGGTCCAAGGGAAGCCACATGACCAACAATTAATGTTCAATTACATCTATGTATTTATAGATGTTTATGGATATTTTCTGGTCGTTCAGGATCTCTGGCGGTAGCAGCTCAGAGCCTGTGTGTAACTGCCACACACAGTGCCCAGTGCTCACTCCCAGACTGAGATAGGAGGATACCCATTGTGCTGCTCTTTTCTGGCAGAACTGCATGAGCTATGTTTCAGAAAGCATTTCAATATCTCTCTGTCTCTCTGTCTCACTTCTCTCTGTCTCTATCCTGCTTTTCTTTCTCTCTTTTTTCTCTCTCTTGCTCGCTCACTTGCTAGCTCACTCTCTCTCTCTCCCTCCCTCCCTCCCTCCCTCCCTCACTCTCTGTCTCTCTCTATCTCGCTCTCTCCCTCTCTCTCTCTCTCTATCTCACTCTCTCCCTCTCTCTCCCTCTCTCTCTATCTCACTCTCTCCCTCTCTCTCCCTCTCCCTCCCTCCCTCTCTCTCCAGTTGAATTCTTGTGCTTTAATGGCAGGAAATACTTGAGTTATATACTGTACATTTTGCCAAAGCAAACAGTACATAAAATTAAAACATGAACAATAATAACAATTAATCTCTCTTTCTCTCATATCTTCATTATAAAACAAACAAAAACATTTCCTTCTGTGGCTTCTCCACCCAAGGTTTGGATGTGAAATTATGACCAACTTTTTATAACCAATCTAAACCGTTCACACCTATGAACTGTACCATAAGGACAGAGTGTGACTAGCTTCTAAACCATTGTGAAATCATTAAAAGTCTGCTTTCAAATCATATTAAAGGTATAATAGGTAAGATTTTTGTGTTAAAACATTGTCACAAGACGATCCGACACTCTGTACCAAAATATTGTATAACTGCACAATAATTCCCAAGGGCCAAGGCGTTTCAATGTCAGCGCATTCACAGAGAAGGGGGAGGGATAAACAGTGTTGTGGTCTGAAGGTGTTTGTTGCTGCGATTCCTCTCCTGACAGTTAGAAGTCCGAAATTACCTATTGCACCTTTAAATCAACTTTTCAATCATCGCTGTTGACTGCGGACTGACGTGTGCTTCTCTCTTGTCTATCCACCGGTGCGGTCACCTGCCACAACTCCAGACTGCCTGCCTGTGGGGTTTGCCCGTCAGTCACAAAGTTCTTGACACAAATGTTTGTCTGTTTCTTGTTTTTCTTGATTTTATTTCTTTTGTCTTTTGGAGGTGAGGCTGTTTGCCGTTTGTTTCCCCGGCAGGCGCCAGCTGTCCGCGCCGCGCTCCCCCAACGCTCAGGCGTCACTGCGAAGCGCACGGAACAGCCCGGAACGAGTCCTGCCGCCGAATGTCCGCGGGACGGGCGCTGGCGGGAAACAGATGGCGGAGCGGAGCGGCGCGATGACGGGCGCTCCAGCTGAGGAGCGGGGGGCGGGGGGGGGGGACTGAGGTACCCGCCATCCGCGCCGGATCGGCCGAACGCACCCGCCCCTCTCCTCCCGTAATTACACAACTGTCAGGAGCGAGGCAGCTCTGTGAGAGGAAAGGAAAAGTCTGGAAAGTTTTTACTCTCTCTGGTTGCCGGGGGGGGGGGTGGGGGGGAACGGATGGTGCGGTGGGTAGCACTGCCGCTTCACAGCAAGGAGGTCCTGGGTTCAAATCCCCGGGGGCCGGGGCCTCTCTGTGTGGAGTTTGCATGTTCTCCCCGTGTCTGCGTGGGTTTCCTCCGGGTACTCCGGTTTCCTCCCACAGTCCAAAGACATGCAGGTTAGGCTGATTGGAGAGTCTAAATTGCCCGTGGGTATGAGTGTGTGAGTGAATGGTGTGTGTGCCCTGCGATGGACCGGCGACCTGTCCAGGGTGTATTCCTGCCTTTTGCCTTTTGTATGCTGGGATAGGCGCCAAACACATCACTAACACCGCTGCCTCAGCCGTTGTTTAGCCCAAACACGGACCGATTAAGGTGAGGCCTTTTTCGCATTTGGGTAGAGCAACCGGCAGGGACTCCAACACGTAACAAGTTTAGCAGAGGCAGGTCTCATTACATTACATTTCATGGCATTTAGCAGATGCTCTTATCCAGAGCGACGTACAACAAAGTGCAAATGAATCACAAGAACAAGTGCAAAAGTGGACCTCAGAGGACAGTACTGTTCCGAGTCCTAGTGTAAACATACAGAAATTCAGAACCATTGAAGAGTACAATCAAAAGCCATGTGCATATATTATTTTCTTTTTTTTAAGCGCAGCATGCATAGATTGCAATTATATTTAGACTTAGCCTAGTCGCTATGCTAATGCATAGCGGGGTTTTTGTTTGGAGTAATTCCAGGGCAAACGGGATCAGTGGAGTGACTCGCTGCCCGGGCGGTTCTGGGAGCTCGTGACGTTTCATCACGTTAAGAGGAGCGCAGATCAACAAAGGAGTGCAGATCTTCAGGGCGCGGGCTGCGACTGCCAAACCTCCCGCGCCGGGTTCAGCATCGGTTTCCAGCGGGTTGTTTTCCAAGACGGCGTAATCTCCCCCCCCCCGACCCTCTCCTCACCCCTCTGACCCTGTGCTGGGGATGAGACACATGTCTTTGTCAAAGGGAAGGGGGCACAGGTTGGCTTTTATGATCACACTGTCTGTATTGGCAGTAACCGACACCTCCTGCATCCAGAGGTTGTTGGTCCGGTCTTTCAGGGCAGGTTTTTCACATTTTTGTCCTTTTTCTAAAAGACAGTCTAATTGCTCAAAACAAACAGCTCAAGCTAGGTTTTGAAACTTGAAGCTTGTAGAGCTGGTTGCCATGTTCAGACCAGCTCAGACAAGCTACCAGCTCAGACAAGCTTGACCAGCCCATACCCAGCTAGACCAGCTTTATGACCAGCTTGACCATGCTGGTTGACCTGCTCATTCCCGGTTAAACAGCTTATGACCAGCTTGATCAGTTCAATTTCCAAGCTGGTCAAGCTGGCACAGCTGGATCTTTCAGCAGGATGTGAAGCTCTTTTGTTGCTATCGGTCTTACCCCGGTCCCTGGCACCCCTCCCCCTACCTCAAACCCCAATTTTTTTCCACCCCCCACTTCATTCTTGTACAGGGCCACCAAACCCTAACTCTGTCCGCCTCTTTGCTGAGGGGCATTGTATCGGTGCGCCGACTGAAGTACAGGGTCTGTTGAGAGGGTTTGCGTGAAGTGGGCGGCATCCATTTTGTTTCAGGAGAGGCGGCGCCGGTGGGCTAATCGTCGCTGCGTTTGAGAGTAACACCGTTGCACCGCGCGCTCTCGTAACGGGCACTTATCGAAACCGCCGGCGCACTTTCAGACAGTAAGTGGTGTGCGCGGCTCTCTTCAGCGTAGTCACCCGAAACAGTGCCAGAAGCGGTCGGATAATTTGCCGAAGCGCAGTAAATTTGTTTGTCTGTCTGCGTCTGTGCGCGCCCGCCGTTGACGGTCTGTTTTGAAATGTCTTTTTGAGCCGAGCCGTGAGCGGGCTACGTGAAAGTTCGCCGACTGTATCCGTCTTCTCC
Organism: Conger conger; assembly: GCF_963514075.1. NCBI lineage: Eukaryota > Metazoa > Chordata > Actinopteri > Anguilliformes > Congridae > Conger > Conger conger. The sequence goes on along the minus strand of NC_083764.1, from coordinate 62,051,081 downwards.
ACGAGTTCTCCGGCCAGTCCGAAAGGAAACATCGCTTTAACGGCTAGATTGCGGAGGTTAGGGGGGGTGGCGGAAATGCAATAGCGGCTGGGGTTTGTAAACAGCCACGTCATTTACTTCCGCTGATAGCCACGGCCAATTCCGTTCGATATCGCTGAGGCCATCGATACAGGCCACAGCGGATGCATAGACATGTTTTTCCATTTTGTCGTTCCGCTGCTGTTTGGGCCTTGTGTCCGTGCTCAGATTGCTGCTCTGTCGGATTTCCTCACTCTGTGCTCGTAATGTTGTCATGTACACCGCCTCTAATTTCCACCACCATTCCAGGTGAAACCACCAGCATTTATTCTTTCGTTGTTTTATAAAATGCACATTTGTCAGGACATAGTAGTGGAGGCAGAAACACTGGGGGTTTTTTTAAGACCAGGCAAGGCACAGTGCTAGATGCTATTACGTTTTTAGGCAAACTAAGCAGTCGGTACACCTGAAGGCGAGCATTGCTGGGCTGAATGGCCTTATGTTCTGTTATGAAATGCACCTCTGTCCTGCGACATATAGTACATAGCTTTCTGTACTCAGTGAGCACTTTATTAGGTATGCCTGTACACCAGCTTGTTAATGCAATCAGCCAATCATGTGGTAGAAACGAAATGCATAAAAGCATGTTTTTCAGACCAAATTTCAGGACGGAGATAAAATGTGATCGAAGTGACCTTGACGGCGGAATGATTGTCGGTGCCAGACAGGGTGGTTTGAAGAGAGCATCTCTCAACACACAACGCATCATAACGCTAAGTGGACGGGCTACAGCGGCAGAAGACTAAGAATAAGTGTGAAAAAATAAAGTCTAATAAATGGCTCAGTGCTCGCTGAGTGGACCTGAGCCCGGAGCTCAGCCTCGGTCCGCGGTGCTGTGTGACTCCGGCGGAGGTCCTGAGAGCCGTATTGTTTGTTGTCGTATAAAGAGTGTTTTTTGCGAGGGTTGCCGTGGCGGCGTGGGGGCCCGTGTGGGGCTCTAATGGAGGGGTGATTGATTGCGACGGGGACGCGGTGGCACTCAGACCGGGCCCCGCTCTGCGGGATGATTAGGATGGCTGGGCTGGCCGCGGGTCTTGGCGGGGGTTCTGGGGGAGACGGCGGATGATTTGGACCTCGCGGCGAGTGCGCGGGATTGACTGACACGCGGTGCTAAAGGGCACATTGTCCGGGTCCTTCTCCGAATAGCAATCAAGTGCTCCGCCGCGATATTGTCATTCTGAGACCGACTGATTTCTGTTACCTTGAGTCCCGGTTCCCTGAGTTTCAGAGGCTGGCTTGGAACCCATGATGTTGTGTGTGTGTGTGTGTGTGTGTGTGTGTGTATTTGTATGCGAGAGTGTGTGTATGTGCACTTGCGTGTGGGTTGTGCATGTGATTGTGTATGTGTGCGTGTGACTGTCTTTGTGAGTGCGTGCATGTGGGTGTGGTGTGTGTATGCATGCATGTGTATGTGTGTGTGGTGTGTGTATGCATGCATGTGTATGTGTGTGTGGTGTGTGTATGCATGCATGTGTATGTGTGTGTGGTGTGTGTATGCATGCATGTGTATGTGTGTGTGGTGTGTGTATGCATGCATGTGTATGTGTGTGTGGTGTGTGTATGCATGCATGTGTATGTGTGTGTGGTGTGTGTATGCATGCATGTGTATGTGTGTGTGCTTTCATGCGCGCAGGTGTGTATGTGCGCTGGGTGTGGGTATGTGTGTGCATGTGTAAATGTGCATGTGACCGCATGTGCATGCTTGTGTTTGTGGTTGTGTGTATTTGTGCCTGTGTGTGTGTGTGTGTGTGTGTGTGAACTTTTCCATTGAGTTTGGGACATTAATGGCTATTGGAGCAAATGCCACTGGGACAGATTCACTGAAATTATCTGTGCTGTTCATTTTCTGCACAAATTAAATAGGACAATAGGATGACACTGAAAAAATGGAAAAACAGGGGCGAGAGAAAGATAAAGTTAAAAAAAACCCTGCAAGGGTTCAGGTCATGCAATTCTAATTGCCCCAAAATGGGGTCATTTGTAGAATTGCGCGGGGAATTGCGAAGCCTTTGTCTGCCGTTAATTGCCACAAATTTTAAACAATTAATTATGCTTCCTCATTACAGGGGTTTGCATCTCATCAAGGTTCAGGGGTGAGGAGAGTTCAGAATTAAAAAATCACTCAGTATTTACGCAAGAATGCTTTAAATAATATAAATAATGTAAATAATATCCTGTCATATTTGTTTGTTTGTTTGTTCATTCGTTCGTGTGTTCTCCTGTGTTCATTAAAATATCACCCCAAAATTAAATTCAAGTACGTTTTCACTTACACTGTACTACTGTATATATCCATCCACATAGTTTCACTGAGATCTGACTTATTTTGATGAAGTTCTCCATGATATAATGGGCCTTTTATTTTCCGGTAATGTATCAGGCAAAAATTTACATTAAAAAACATCTCTCTCCAAATATGTCCAAGTGTTGATGTCTTTATCGTCCAATTTAGTAAACGAAAGCATTTCTATACTGTCTTGGCACAGTTTCGCTAGCTAAAGTTCACAGCTGGATAATGTCTGCTCTTTGATGCTTTGATGCGCAGGGCAGGTACAGCAAACAGCTGCCTAAAACACTGATCAGAACAATTGACCCTGAATTGATAGATCTGCTCTGGGCATGTGGAAACATACTTCCATTTCATTTTTTGGGTGAACCGCCCCTTTAATTAAGCAGATATAATCTACAGTCTTCCCTGATGAGCAAGTTAGCCTCTGGTTGTGATCGTCAAGCTGGTTATTTTCTCAAACAGGTGCGCCTACCTGTGCACTCTGCCCTGGAGCGCTGCCAGGACTGCAGGTGTGCAGGAAGGGGCCATGTTCTGAGCCGCTGCCTTATATAACGAGGGTTTCTGGGTCTCGTCCCAAAAGTCATTAGCAATGGTAATGAGTCGAGAACATGGATTGTAACTCTCTGTCTTTAATGAAATATTAAGTCTATTAATGATGCCACTGTGTGATTCTCAATGTATTATTGATGCTCTATGTAACTTTCATGGTTTTCATAAGTGGTGGGGACTCCGACTGTTGGACGTTGGGGGATTTAATGAAGTTTTCACGTGACATTAATCCTCTCTGATGTGCAAAAGACCCCTTTTAATGGAGGCTCTACGTGTGACGAGGGATATGACTGTTGAGGTCTTTATTGTGATGAAGAAGGTATGGTTATGGTAATTATGATGATGTTGACTGTTATGGGATTGATGACAATGATGTCGCTGATGGCAGCGATGCTATGATGATGATGATGGTTGTTATGTTAAGGAAGATGAATATATTATGTTCATGATTATTATTTAGTGATGATGATGATGATGATGATGATGATGATGATTGTTACGTTAAGGAAGATGAATATATTATGTTCATGATTATTATTTAGTGATGATGATGATGATGATGATGATGATGATGATTGTTACGTTAAGGATGATGAAGATGTTATGTTAATGATTATTATTTAGTGATGATGGTGATGATGATGATGATGATGATGATTGTTACGTTAAGGATGATGAAGATGTTATGTTAATGATTATTATTTAGTGATGATGGTGATGATGATGATGATGATGATGATTGTTACGTTAAGGATGATGAAGATGTTATGTTAATGATTATTATTTAGTGATGATGATGATGATGATGATGATGATTGTTACATTAAGGAAGATGAAGATATTATGTTCATGATTATTATTTAGTGATGATGATGATGATGAAGATGATGATGGGAATAGGGATTCCTCCGCACTAACAGCACAGACGATGAAGGCTCCAAAGAACTGTTTTTAGAGGAAATGTTACCACCCCCCCAACACCTGCTGTGAGGAGCCAGAACGACAACAGCCAACACCCCCCCCCCCATCTCCCCCTCAGCCAACACCCCCCCCCCCTAACTCCCCCTCCAACCAAGCCATGCCCAACTACCCCTGACCTCAGACACTTCAGTGATAAATAAAGCGCATTATTTCTGCTTCAACCTTGAATTTCTGTATACTGCAGTTACTGCCTGTATGTGTGCCTGTGTGTGTGTGTGTGTGTTTGCGTGTGTGCTGCATCATGAGAGAATGCACCTTCCCTTTATCATTTTCTGAGTTGTATGTATTTCTGAGTTTATCTGAGATGATGAAATGCACATGAGCTCTGCGTGTTGCGCAGTGAAATAATCAGATGCGTGGCACTCTCCCGAGACGACATTTCAAAGCAAACCAAACAGAGAAACAAACAGAAAAGGCCTACAGATTCATTAAAAGTTGATCAGCTATCCATATTTATACAGCACGTGCACATATAGCCATTCAGTGTTGCCTCAGCCGAAACTTTAAATTAATCAAAATGTTTTTCTGAATCATGTACCCGTTTCGGAGCGTCAGTAAGTCCAGTTCCAGTATAGCGCCCTTCTCACGGAGAATTATATCTACGAGAGAGGTTTTAGGCGCAAACATTTTAGGTACCATTACAATGCAGTAACAATGACCTTCGACTCCTGAAGCAGGTGAGCATCTCTTTGTATGCTCTCTAAAAGGCCATGTAAAATCTCATTTTTGTTAACGAGCAAACTCCTTTCATTGTTTTAGTGTAGTCTTAACATTCTGTATACTCCCCTTGTGCTAACGGTAAAAAATGACCCGCCTTAAACTAAACCCCTCAAATAAAGCAGCTTAATTGAATTTAGAACCCCAAAGCTATTTTGCATGAAGAAACAACCTGTGACTCATCACAGACTTTGTCATCAAATTTCAAGTTGACAAGAAATCATTTCAGGGGTTTTCTCTGCTGTTGAACATAGTGGAGGGTCATTTTTTCCCCTTAAGACAACACAAGGGTTAAGTGACACTGTATCTTTAATAATAATAATAATAATAATAATAATAGCGTTATTTGTATAGCATGCATACAGACTGCAGCTGAAAGTGGGCGGGACTGGGCCCAGAGACAGTGTGGACGGCTCTGCCACTAGGGGCCTGGCCCGGTCTCACGCCTTCAGCTCATCCCACTGGATCTGTCAGCAGGGAACGGCTCCGTGGCGTGTGTGTGTGTGTGTGTGTATGTGTGTGTAAGTGTGTGAGTGTGTGTGTGTGCGTGTGTGTGTGCGTGTGTGTGTGAGTGTGTGTGAGTGTGTGTGTGTGTGTGTGAGTGTGTGAGTCTGTGTGTGTGTGTGTGTGTGAGTGTGTGTGTGTGTGAGTGTGTGTGTGTGTGTGAGAGTGTGTGAGTGTGTGTGTGAGTGTGTGTGTGTGTGTGTGTGTGTGTGAGTGTGTGAGTGTCTGTGTGTGTGTGTGTGTGAGTGTGTGTGTGTGTGTGTGTGTGAGTGTGTGAGTGTGTGTGTGAGTGTGTGTGTGTGTGTGTGTGTGTGTGTGAGTGTGTGTGTGTGTGTGTGTGTGAGTGTGTGTGTGTGTGTGTGTGTGAGTGTGTGTGTGTGTGTGTGTGTTGGGGGTTGGCCATGCTACCTCACATGGGACCCGTGTATGACTCCATGGGCCACACGTGGTCAAGGCATCTCCTGTAGCGCACACGTGTGCCACACGGTAACATGTCCTGCATCAATTCAGATCTAACAAAGTGCTAATAGATGCCATAATCTGTAAGAGTTGATTAAACACTGAAAATGTTACTGTGAATCTCACATAGGACACATCTATGCCACGCAGTAACATTTATTAAACGCGTGAAAGTTTATTAAACACTGAACGTGTTATTGTGCATCTCCTGTAGGACGCATGCAGTCCAAAGCCAGGAGCTCCATCCCGGGCAGGGCACAGGTGGTCAGCCCCGTCCCCCGCCTGCGACTCCCTCGCCCCGCTCGCCAGCGACCGTTTCCAACACCGCGGGAAACGCAGCGGGGTAGCGGAGCGCTAAGCTAGCGGAGCGCTAAGCTAGCGCCGTCCTTGGCGGGGACAAACCTGGCAACCCGCGGGCGCCAGGTGAGTAGGCAGCGCGGTTAACCGCGGGGGAGCCGGAGCCCGCGCTCCGCCGAGCGCTACGGCCAATTATATCCCTCCGCCGCGAACGGCTGTCAGCGCGCGCTAACGAAGCGGGGCCCCGTTGTTCATCGGTTACAGCGGTCCGCCCACCCCCGCTCACGGGCTGGGCTTCCAGAGAGCCCCCTATCTGCAGCCAATTTAGGAGTGATTAGTGCTACGCGCGGGTATGGAATAGCCGTGATGGATGCGTGTACATGTCATGCTTTCATTTTTACGGGAATGGGCATTTTACACGTGATTCATTGTTTCTGTGTTCTGCGCTGACGGAGACTAGAGGAAACATAATGTAGATTGAAGTGAAAAATGGTCTTATCAATAATTCATGAACCCCATGTCTATATCTCTTTTTGCCGCAAATTAATTTGAAATGAAAGTTCTTGTTAACATTTTAATTAACTGTGGGAGCTTTAAAACATCTATAATTTAGTTTCAGCCTTCAGAATTCGGCAGCGTGAAATCTTCAGGCTGGTACACTGACCTCAACAAAAGGCTTTCCCCTTCACATGATTTCCCTCTCACTTTCCCTCTCACTTTCCCTCCCTCTGTCCTTCCCCCAATCCCACTCCTGCTCTCTGCACACACACACACACATACACACCCACACACACACACACACATGCACATACACACAAACACACACACACACATGCACATACACACACATGCACACACACACACACACACACACACACATGTACATACACACATATGCACACACATGCACACACACAAACACACAAACATACACACACACACAAACACATGTACATATACACACACACAAATACACACACACGCACATAAACACACATACACAGACACACACACACGGACACAAACATACTCATGCAGACACAGACACACACAGAC
>NC_083764.1:61966650-62041650 GCF_963514075.1 Conger conger | reverse complement strand
CCTCCCCTCCCCTCCTCTCCCTCCCCTCTCTCCCCTCCCTCCCCTCCCCTCCCCTCCCCTCTCTCCCCCTCCCCTCCCCTCCCCTCTCTCCCCCTCTCTCCCCTCCCCTCCCCTCCCTCCCCTCCCTCCCCTCCCCTCTCTCCCCCTCCTCTCCCTCCCCCCGCCCTGGTGTCCTTGTCCCTTCCCAGGTCGACTCTTCTGTGAAAAACCCTGGAATAAAATAAAAACTGGCCTCATCAGTCTGCCCTAGCCTGCAGATGAACACACACAGTAATCCCACGTTACAGTTATTATTATGCAGTTATTTAGCGAACACTTTCATCCAAAGTGACTTACAGTTGATTAGACTGAGCAGGAGACAATCCTCCCCTGGAGCAATGTGGGGTTAAGGGCCTTGCTCAAGGACCTGAATGCCGTGCAGATCTTACTGCGGCTACACCGGGGCTTGGACCAACAACCGTCTGGGTCCCAGTCATCTACTTTGTCCGATAGGCTACAGGTTACCCCGCACACATGATGATGCTAAAATTAAAAATGACAAATAAAATTATTGCATCATCTGCTGCTGAGAAAAAATTCTAAACTATTCACGGTTACATTTGCACATATTTTTTAAATGTAATTATTAAATCACAATTTCTGTGTCATAGTGTGCTCATGTGTGAAATATATGTAAAAATTGCCGGTCTATTGGTATGGCAGCATTGAACTAATATGGCCAACATTGGCTCAGTAAGAGTGGTCGTCTGGCAGGCGAAAGGTTGGAGCCCACCCCGGGTCTGTTGAAGAGTCCCTAAGCGAAACAGCTAACCCCCAAACGAGCTGGTTGGTGCTTCACATGGCAGCCAGTTCCTGTTGCCATTGGTGCGTGTGGGTGTGTGTGTGTGTGTGTGTGAGTGTGAGTGAGTGAGTGAATGAGAGGCATCACTTGTAAAACGTTTGGGTTAAACCACTCTATAAGTGCAGTCCATTTAGCATTTAACATTTAATACATCCAATGCCAGTTTACACATACAGTATAACTGTATCAAGATGTTTATAATTACTTTAACCTGCTGATTACAGGCACTGCCAGAACAGAATTTTGAAATGTTTTTCAGAGAGTTAATAATGGGTTTTAAAATGTGAGAGGAGGATTTCTATCAGGATCCGGCGTATATTAGCACCTGGAGAACAAAAAGTTATATGCCATTCAACTGGCAGGGGTGGCCGTTTTTTTTTCCAGAAAAAAAAAACAAAAAAACACAGGAGCTGTTTTGAGAAATTGGAGGTAGTAATATTTTAACGAGAATCAAATTATCGTGTGTTCAGAGGCATCAAACGGACTGAGTGGGAGAGGGAGAGCGAGCTTGAAGGAGCTTTCAGATTTGCATCAAAAACAAAACCTTGAACATAAAACATTTCTCGGCTGATGAAGTTCATGAGGGGGGGGGACGGTGGCACTTTGCATTATTAAAGGTTTTTTCCCCGCTTTTCTCACTTTTAATGAAATCTCATGTGCGAATACAGACAAGCGCTCTTATTATGGAAGACAGATTATTTATCTCTTTTTTTGCCCCTGAAATGAGGACAACGTTACTAGTGAGGACTCTCGTCTGACTTTTTCCCGACGAGAAGGGCGTTTTTCGATTGAATTTCCTCGTTAATGCCGGTTCTAGACGTCAGAAACGTAAGAGGCAGTGTGTGAGGGAGCTATGGCTCCCACTAGAGTGCGTGATTATTGAACATGCTAATGGTTAAAACAAACCGACTGGGCAAATATATGTGCTAAGCACACACTCTGACTGTGCTCTTTTATCTCAGGTTACTTGAAAGAGAGCCTTCTGTAGAACTCAAACACAGCTTCTACATTCAACCCAGAAATCACACCGCAAATTATTCACGCTCAGAGGGATTCTTTAGGCTCATGAATGATAATCAACGGAAATGCTGTATATCAACGTACTTACTCAAATATTTTTTCATTTATTTAATCTGATAATAATAGGCGGCACGGATGGTGCAGTGGGTAGCACTGCCGCCTCACAGCAAGGAGGTCCTGGGTTCGAATCCCCGGCGACCGGGGCCTCTCTGTGTGGAGTTTGCATGTTCTCCCCGTGTCTGCGTGGATTTCCTCCGGGTACTCCGCTTTCCTCCCACAGTCCAATGACATGCAGGTTAGGCTGATTGGAGAGTCTAAATTGCCCGTGGGTATGAGTGTGTGAGTGAATGGTGTGTGTGCCCTGCGATGGACTGGCGACCTGTCCAGGGTGTATTCCTGCCTTTCGCCCAAAGTATGCTGGGATAGGCTCCAGCCCCCCTGCGACCCTGTTCAGGATAAGCGGGTTCAGATAATGGATGGATGGATGGATAATCTGAAAATAAAATTGTATTCTTCTTCTATGAAAGCGATATGAAGGTACCAAAGCCAGGGCTTAGTCACGTGGAGAAAGGAAGGGGTTTGGAAAGGTTCGTGGCCAAGGGCAGATTACAGACGTGGTCAAGAGGTTCAGCTGTTTTTTCAGACCAAACGTCGGAATGGGGAAGAAATCTGATGTAAGTGACTTTGGAATGATGGTTTGACTATCTCGGAAACTGCTGATCTCCTGGGATTGTCATGCGCAAAAGTTTACAGAGAATTTGCAGAGAATGATTTGAAAAACAAAAAACATCCAGTGAGCAGCAGTTCAGTGGGCAAAAACACGTTATTAATGAGAGAGGTCCGTGGAGCAGGACCAGACTAGTCAAAGCTGAGAGGAAGGTGATAGTATCACAAATAACCACACATTACAACAGTGGTATGCAGAAGAGCATCTCTGAATGCACAACGCGTCAAACCTTGAAGTGCTACAGCAACTGAAGACGTAATAAATACCTAATGAAAAGTATATCCAGCTACATAAAGTGATGCTATGTGTAAACAATCTACAGTTGCATAAATCGCTGTGGATCAGAGCTTCTGCTAAACATCCAAAAGTGTGAAGGCAGCTACAGCGTACACAGTGCCTGTGTCTAATGACCTTTCTGAGACTCTCCCATCATTTATCCTTCCCTTTGCCTCACGTCTCGGCCATAACAACAAAAGAAAGCCCCCCCTGGTTCCCCTCCTCAGAGCCAAATTAAAAAAGGGCTGGTAATCCTCCGCCGGAACGTCTGAGCGGTTCACCTGGGGGGCCGCTGTTTCCGCTCATATTTCCGCGCTGAAAAACACACGTCTGTGGGCGAGACGAATGCACACTGTAGAAAACGACAGAGCCGCTGTCTCAAATACACTAAAACCCCCTTTTTTTTTTACGTACAGTGTAAGATCGCAAATATGCCGTCAGACTGTTCTTTCCTGGACATTCTAATGCTGATGCAACAGTCACTAGTGGTGATTCAGTTCTAGAACATGGAAAGAAAACTATTCATGAATATTCTACTTATCATTCATTTGATACTCTGTGTACCCTAGAATAATTTGTAAAACATACTCAGTAGTCCTGTCATGAAAAACTAGCATGTCAGGATATTTAAAGTTCTCCTCAAACTCAATGTACTGCCAATGTATCATAAAAGTCAAAAACAAAAGAAAAACCAAACATAAATAAACCATAATGCTTTGCTGGTAGATTGAGAAAAGAAACAGTTTCTTGCTGATCCTGAGAATTCAATTTTTTGACAAGGTTTTTTGCGTGACACACAAAAAAATAAAAAATAAATAGATTTTTTGATGTATTTCCTTTTTACCAATTCTCTCTGGCACAAGCAACTGATTATTTCTGTAGAGCAACGCTGGCTTGTTCACAGATTAGGTGAGACTCAAAAACGGCTGCCATTCACATGAGCTTATCAGTGAGCTTAATTAAAATGTCTGGCTTATTAAATAATTATGAACAGAAGTTTGGTGGGAGCTATCCAGTGGAACATGTTCAATTGATTGATTGCCCGATTGATTTTATTTGACATATTTTAGAATATACACGGGGCTAATAGCCCTTTCCGCTTTCCTATTGAGGAAACACAATTTCACAATAAAAGACTGAAAGACCTGCAGGTCAGGTTAGGTGTGCTCCTACCGTTGCCCTTGACCAAGAACTGGAGTTGGTCCCCGGGCGCTGTACTGTGGCTGCCCACTGCTCCTAAATAAATTGGATGGTTCGCATGCAGAGGACAAATTACCTGAATAAACGTAATCTTATCTCATCTTATCCTATCTTGTCTTCTCTTATCTCAAAATCATGATGACTTCGAAACTCAGGAGGTTTTCAAGACCAAGCTTGATATAGTGCTAGATACTATCTAGGTTTTATGTAAACTAAGCAGCAGGTACACTGTAGTGGTCAGAATGGCAAGAATTGCTGGGCTGAATGACCGGTTTTCATCATTATGTTATATTCTGTTCTGTTCTGTTCTGTTCTGTTCTGTTTTGTTTTGTTATGCTATGCTATGCTATGCTATACTATGTTATGTTATGTTATGCTATACTATGTTATGCTATGCTATACTATGTTGTGTTATATTATGTTATGCTATGCTATACTATCTTACGTTATGCTATGTTATGTTATGTTATGCTATGCTATGCTATGTTATGCTATGTTATACTATGTTATGTTATGTTATGTTATGTTATGTTATGCTATACTATGTTGTGCTATGCTATACTATGTTATGTCATGTTATGTTATGCTATACTATGTTGTGCTATGCTATACTATGTTATGTTATGTTATGCTATGTTATATTAAGTTATGCTATGCTATACTATGCTATACTATGTTATGTTATGTTATATTAAGTTATGCTATGCTATGCTATGTTATATTATGCTTTGTTATTTCCATTGTTGGCCTCCCCACCGGGACTGAATACATCACTGATCTTTGCCCCTGATGTTGAGTGGCAGTCACCAATGGAGAACAATGGCATCTCTCACTTATTCCAAGTGACCTTGCCCAAATGCCTGCGGCCAGGGCCTCCTTTGGTCCCCCCCCACCTGGGCCCCACCATGCCCTCTAAACGTCTATCTTAACGCAACGATTTCCTGGATCAGTACTGAGACGAGTAATCCTCATGGAAATGTCTGATAAGCGGGGCTAAATATTTGGTTCTTCACATCTGTGCCACGAGCAGTTTACCAAGCCTTTTTTTTTTTTTTTTTTTGGATATCTCAGATTTCTCACCTCTTAATTTTCTCCGAATTCAGGAACGCGCGATTGAATCTGTGAGCCCGTCTTATCTCTGTAATCACTCAGTCGGCTGTCACTACGGGAGGCTGGAAGTGAGGGCCCGTTATGCTCCAAAACACATCCAAACGAGCCCCAGCCTGTTTCCCCGGCGGAGCCCGAATACAAACCGCCGCGCTGGGCTGTTAGCCGCCGCTAACGCCAGCAGGGCCGAGAGTCAGTCCTGGGCCACCAGGCCTCGGGGTCACTACGAGGTCAGTGGATAGATCATTGCATTTATATACCAGCGCTTTTCCACACACTCAAAGCAGCGATGAGGGGGAAATCTCGCCTCAGCCGCCATCAATGTGTAGCACCCACCTGGGTGATGCAGAGCAGCCATTTTGTGCCAGAATGCTCACCGCACACCAGCTGAGGTTTTTTTTTTTTTTTATGCCCCTTAACTCACGGGGATGGTTGGGCGGCAGGTTCAGACAGCCGGGTTGGGAATCTAACCGGAATGCCAATGAGTGTCACGGGATTTAAAGACCGCAGCGAGTCAGGACCACGGCTTAACATCTCTGCTGATTGACGGAGCCTCCCACAGCGCAGTGTCCCCATCACTGCACTGGGGCATTGGGGATAACTGGAGGAAAGATTCGGTCATTTGGCAGGAGCCAGGTGCATGCTGGGAGTATTTCACATTCATATATTTTGTATGTCTTTCAATATGTTTGTTTTTAGTGATTATGTTGAACTCTTTGACACTTAAAACACATTTCTATGGTCGTATTGTTTCATAAAAAGGGTCATATTTAAAAGCAGCCTTTATATTTTGTAATATTTTGTAATATTCTCAAATCTATAAATAGTCACTGCTTATTAAGTCTAGTCAGGGACCCCCGACATTACCTCCCGTTGACCCCCTGTAGAAAACCCAGGCTCTATGATTAGAAACAGGAAATCTTTGAAATGTGTTTCCCGTTTCTGAAGCCTTGCCAGGGCCTTAACAAGCAATAGTGCGCGATGCAGCCGGTTGCCATGCTGTACACAATTACCCTATCAACAGCCATAGTAACAGTACTTAGCAACAAAATAGCAAATACAGCGCTGTTTCAGTTTGTGAAACAGTTTGAAACTATCTTCTCATTTTGAGCACAGATGCGGCATCGCATCAGCGTCGGCAGGTACAAATCTGCGTGGGCCTCGGGCCGGAGAAACGACAGCTCAATGCCAACGAAACTGAAAAAATGTGGATATATAATACAGAGTTTTATTTCTCTATTGCGTATACAGTAGTCCCTCAATATATCATAATTGTATTTGTTTTCTGCTTACGGCTATAATTTCTTTTTTGGGAGCTGCTTTGGACACAATGTATGAAAAGAGTCATATTATTTCGCCTTTCATATCACTCTTTTTGCGGTTGTGAAGTACAGTGAAATGTACGGCGAGGGTAAGCGCGGGTGACACGTGTGAGTAACGCCAGGAACCAAGCTGATGCACAGCGATTCCGCCTGGTAGTCATTTAATTAAGTAATCTGGCGGGTGATTAGATGGCTAGATTTAGAGGTGTCTGGAACAAGCTTTTTCCCTTTTTTAATTAATTTTCGAAAAGTCCTGATCTATATCGCATCAACGCTATTCCCCCACCTATCCGTCTTGCCAGGCCCCGTAGCCCATTCACAGATATATGCACATTGCAGTGTAAGAGTAACGCTCTCAATCACTTCCGCATTATCGGTCCATCCATGATGCAACCGTGATGTACGGGCAGCGCAGAATAAACATTTTAAAGCTGTTATGTATTAGTAATAATTATTAATGATTCGTAATGAGATGCCCGGCGTGTGTACGAAGCCTCTCGCCGCACAATCGAGGCGATAAACATTCCGACGTCAGCCAGGACGCCGGTACAGAATAAATGCAGTTTCAGATCATCAGTCATCCATATGATTGAATTGCAAATGAAGGCCGTTAAAAAAATAAATAAGCGACGGATTTTCCCCTCCCGATATTTCACGACGGTTGAACTTTCCCGTGCCCTATCCATATGAATGACAGTGACATTCAGGTAAATATGGAAATGGCGGTCGGTGAAAAACGGATTTTCGGTGCAGGATGCCCGGGGAGGAGATGGGGGCGGTGGGGTGTGTACGGTTGAGGGAGGGGGGTGCACGTTGAGACTGTTCTGGGTGGGCTTATGGTGGGGGACCCAGGGATCGTGTGATTTCAGACGAAAGGTTAATCGAAATCCGCCTCCCGTTCGTCGACTGTGCTGGCTCTCTCAGGTGTTACGCAACCTGATAAATTGATTTTTTTTCCCTCCTGCCGTGCCGATGCGTTTGTGAATCCTCTCACGGTCATAAAAGACAGCCATGACGTTCGACGTCACGTTTGAGGGAGCAGGGGGAATACAAATGTGCGCGTGTGACTTTGATGTCATTCACTGGTCAGATGTTAGAACTAGGGGAATGACAATTATGTAATGCCAAATGGACAGCTTTTTTCATTAATTGTGCTATAGCAAAAGGAACAAGCAATAACACTTGTAAACAGTTTCCCAGGAAAAATGCAGAAATAATTTGTGTAAAATAAATAAATTAAAAAAGCCTTAGTGTTTTTCTCGATTTGGAGTTATTTTAGCAAATTAATATGGATATGGGGATACGCAAGGTCGGTGGTTCGATCCCCGATGTAGCCACAATAAGATCCGCACAGCCGTTGGGCCCTTGAGCAAGGCCCTGAACCCTGCATTGCTCCAGGGGAGGATTTTCTCCTGCTTAGTCTAATCAACTGTATGTCACTCTGGATAAGAGCGTCTGCCAAATGCCAATAATGTAATGTAATGTAATGGATCTTACTGTGGCTTCATCCAGTCATGCGCCTTAGCCATCAGACTACAGGCTGCCCCATGCTCTTGTCTCCGGTGCGTGGACCTTACTACAGGAAAATAAAATGGTGTCACTGGCGTCCACTTAAGAAGAAGAGTACAACCACATTGCTATTGCGCTATCAAGGGGCTTATTAAGCTGAGAGGAGTGCCAATATGTCCGCCGTCCTCGTTAGGGGGAAATGCTGTCGCCACTCGCAGGTTTAATAAATCACTTAGGAGCGCAGAAGCACTGAGGTCAAAGTGTCTGTTTTGACTGTGCACAGTGTCTGTTTTGGCTGTGTGCAGTATCTGTTTTGACTGTGTGCAGTATCTGTTTTGACTGTGTGCTGTATCTGTTTTGACTGTGTGTGCAGTATCTGTTTTGACTGTGTGCAGTAACTGTTTTGACTGTGTGTGCAGTATCTGTTTTGACTGTGTGCAGTAACTGTTTTGACTGTGTGCAGTATCTGTTTTGACTGTGTGCTGTATCTGTTTTGACTGTGTGCAGTATCTGTTTTGACTGTGTGCTGTATCTGTTTTGACTGTGTGCAGTATCTGTTTTGACTGTGTGCTGTATCTGTTTTGACTGTGTGCAGTATCTGTTTTGACTGTGTGCAGTATCTGTTTTGACTGTGTGTGCAGTATCTGGTTTGACTGTGTGCACAGTATGTTTTGACTGTGTGTGCAGTATCTGTTTTGACTGTGTGTGCAGTATCTGTTTTGACTGTGTGTGCAGTATCTGTTTTGACTGTGTGCACAGTATGTTTTGACTGTGTGTGCAGTATCTGTTTTGACTGTGTGTGCAGTATCTGTTTTGACTGTGTGTACAGTGTCTGTTTTGACTGTGTGCTGGTGCTGTGAGCCTGTCATTGGGTTTAGTCGACAGTCCTTCAAAACCTTTAGTTTATTCCACTGTTTGAAGAAAAGTGCATTATTATTAAGGTAAGAAAAGATGTGGTCTCACATCAGTGCCCCTTACGGGAGAGGTGAGACGTGATTACTATGTATTATTATTATTATTATTATTATTATTATTATTCATCCATCTATCCATACAAAATCTAACCCACTTATTGCTGGTCATGGTCATGGGGGGGCGGGTGATTGAGCGTATCCCAGCATGCTTTGGGTGAGAAGCAGGAATAAACCCTGGACAGGCCGCCAATCCATCACATATTATTATTATTATTATGATTATTAGTAGTAGTAGTAGTTGTAGTAGCTGTATCAGTAGCAGTGCTATTTACATTACAGTAATTTCCTATAAAATGTCCATTTCCCATAAACGCTACAGTTACAAAATGTCCACTTGGATAAGTAAATCTTTTAAACCCGTCACCGTGTCGTATTCCGGTTTCCGTTTTCTCCGTGTTGTTTTGGGAATCAGAGTCAGAGACGTGGACGAAGCGATGCTGCGGCGGTCCCTCCCACAGCCCCGGCGCCCGGACGAGCCGGATTGGCTGGCCGGCGGTTGCCCACGGCGACCCGGGGGGGGGGGACGTTTCGTCCCAGCAGCCCGCGCTGCGGCGGCCCGGGTCCCCGCACTGCTCCCGTGTCCGACGGACAAGCACCGCCTCCCGTCACACGCAGGGCCCCGGCAGCCCGGCCCGGCCAGAATCCGATAAAATTCACCATCTATTATTTATCAGGTCAGTGCAGAAATCGAATCACTCGCTTCTGAAGTTACTCGCGGAGAGAGACAAAAATATGAAGAAAAAAAATATATATCTATAAGAACCTAACCCTCTGCTGCAGCAGAAATGAGTTTTTTTCCCCCCCCTACCAATATACAGACAATGGATGCAGTAAAAAGGTTGTCTCACTCCCGAGAACAAAAGCAAGTCATTTATCACGCAAGAACGGTGATGCAATTTCAGAATCATATTGCTTTCTTTAATGACCTCCAGTCTGTGTACTCTCCCCATTTCCGAAATCTGCCTGACTTTTTCTGGAGTTTAAATTCACCATTAGGAGCAGCAGAAAGCTATGCTCGTGGATAATGCATAATAAGCACAAGGTGAAGAAGGAATCCCCAATCTTATCCCGGAAGGGCCGGTGTGGGTGCAGGTTTATGTATCGATCCTGTACTAACAAACCTGATTCTATTCTAAGGTCGTGATTGAAGACCGTGATCAATTGATCAGTTGATGAGTTGAATCAGGTGTCATAGTGCGTAATGAGTATGGAGCTGGTCTGAACTGATAAACCAGCTAACAGCTGTTTCAAAACATAGCTTGAGCTGGTCAAAGCATGTTGAGTATGGAGCTGAGCTGAACTGGTCAACCAGCTACCAGCTGTTTCAAAACCGGGCTTGAGCTGGTCAAACCATGTTGAATATGGAGCTGGTCTGAACTGGCCAACCAGCTACCATCTGTCTCAAAACCGAGCTTGAGCAGTTTTTTTCAGGAAGGGATGGCTGTGCCCGCCGCGTGGGCAGGCGATACCGTGGTGCTCTTCACATCACGGCGGAGATACGGGGGGACTACAAAGCGCGTTCGACCTTTGACCTCGGAGTCTCGGCCTCCTGTCACCGCCTGTCGATCTGAGACTAACTGCCGCCTGAAATATGAAATATGAAATATGAAAATATGCTCCTCTTCCGGTCTGTCATCCGTCTTGTCACGGACGCCCGCATTCAGTCAACGTTCGTCCTTAGACTCGACTTTCGACAAATGGATGTGGGAGGAAACGGCCTTGCTTGCGTCTGCTTCCCAAGTCCTTACGTTTGTGCATCTTGAGGTCAGAGATCCGGATGTTAGTAATCATTTCTGTATTGAACACGATGCATACAATCATTTGTTTATTAACTGTGTTACGTACTAATGTTACCTCAAATCACCTTGCACTCTCCTGTACTTATATGTGGCAGCGGACTGTCGTATAATAAATAAGGAACAGGGCTTGTGACCTTCAGGTTGATAATTGAGTCCCAGGTAGGCACTATTGCGGTACCCTTGAGCAGGGCACTTATCCTACAATTGCCCCAGTGTGTATCCTGCTGCGTAAATGGCTGCTATGTAAGTCACTTTGAATAAGGCCGACTGCTAGAGTGGCAGCAATATAATATTACGTCAACTATTGTAAGCATTAGCATGTAATTGTCTTATGTACTTATCTTGACCTCTTGCATATGTTATGTTGGACTGCGGTAATTATCTTGGCTTTCATTCTCGTGAGAAAGCCCTACTGCAATTAGATGCACACGCACACACACACACGCACGCACGCACGCACGCACGCACGCACGCACGCACACACACACACAGACATAGTTAAGGAATCCAATGGATTCAAGTTGAAACCAAGTTAAGAATTTTGTTTTTGAAGACTCCTTGATATAGGGTGGCCTGTAGCATAGTGGTTAAGGTAAATGACTGGGACACGCAAGATCAGAGGTTCTAATCCCAGTGTAGCCACAATAAAATCTGCACAGCCGTTGGGCCCTTGAGCAAGGCCCTTAACCCTGCATTGCTCCAGGGGAGGATTGTCTCCTGCTTAGTCTAATCAACTGTACGTCGCTCTGGATAAGAGCGTCTGCCAAATGCCAATAATGTAAATGTAATGCATTTGCAATTACTTTATGAAATAGAACTTTGGAACATGCACCCCTTAGATCATACTAGGATGGCATACTAGTCCATGCTATGGCACACTAGGGCATACTGTTTCATACTAGGCCATGCTGAGGCATACTATTTCATGCTAGGACACACTTGGGCTGTAGAATTTTTTAATTCAAACTGTGATAAGGCTCAGTTTATTACATGCAGCATGGAGAGAATTCACAACATAGCAGCACTCTCTGGAACAAAGTGGCAAGCTCCCTGATATGTGTATTCTGCGCTTTATGTCGAAACGATACACTTGACACATTCTATGTGGTTCCCGCCGTAAACATACACTTCGTGTTTCTGCTGAATCAACTCTTAAGCAAAACATGTTTATCAGACGGCTGGGCAAAATGAACTTTATCTGACTGCTGACGAACAAACAGTCACACGCATGCATGTGATTGGTTAAAAGTTATGCCTTGAGTGTACATATTCTTACACAGGGCATAGCAGTCTTCCTTGGTGTGGTGCTTCTGAAATCTTATACCTTACCCGTATACTAGGGCATACTAGTTCATACTAGGGCACACTAACATTCTGTTTTATGCTAGCACACACTACTAGTTCATACTAGGGCTCACTAAGGCATTCTGTTTTATGCTAGCGCACACTACTAGTTCATACTAGGGCACACTAACATTCTGTTTTATGCTAGCACACACTACTAGTTCATACTAGGGCACACTAACATTCTGTTTTATGCTAGCACACACTACTAGTTCATACTAGGGCACACTAACATTCTGTTTTATGCTAGCACACACTACTAGTTCATACTAGGGCACACTAACATTCTGTTTTATGCTAGCGCACACTACTAGTTCATACTAGGGCACACTACCATTCTGTTTTATGCTAGCGCACACTACTAGTTCATACTAGGGCACACTAACATTCTGTTTTATGCTAGCACACACTACTAGTTCATACTAGGGCACACTAATCCTTGACGGCACATTATCCTTTGAAAAACACATCAATAATGTTACTCACGTACTCTCAGATCCTCCTCTGCCTCCTTACTTGCCACACCATCTGCCCCCCGCCTGACCACCATGGGATCTAGAGCCTTTAGTCGTTCTGCCCCCCGCCTCTGGAACTCTCTGCCACAAGACATTCGCAACATTGACACTCTCCTCACTTTTAAATCTAGACTCAAGACACACTTTTTCACACTGGCATATTTAACCTGACCCTGATTGATGAGTTTTATGCTTTATGTTGATAATTTTATATGTGTTGTATATAACATGTCGGTGCTATTGATTGATTAGTTTTTGTATGATGTTTTTACTGTGTCTTGTAAGGTGTCCTTGAGTGCTCTGAAAGGCGCCCACAAATAAAATCTATTATTATTATTATTACTAACATTCTGCTTTATGCTAGCGCAAACTAGTAGTTCATACTAGGGCACACTAACATTCTGTTTCATGCTAGTGCATACTAGGACACGTTAGGGCACACAAGGGCATAGTAGGGCATACAAGGACAGTACCTACTGTTTGGCATAGAAGCCACTACACTAGAGTTTATTTGCGTTGTTTAACAGGTCCTTGGTATGGAGCTTCTGAAATGCCTTCATCTTTAATTTACAGGTGCCCGTCTGTCTGAGATAGTGTTAGGGAGCGGGAGGGGTTTAATGAACCCCGGCAATGGTTTGATCTACAATGAGCTGCCAATAATCAACTTGTTTGAACTAAGTCTTCAGTCAGGACTGCTGTGGTCAATGTTAGAAGTTTTATTAGCAATCTTAAAGGGAAATAGAGTTATGTGTGGTGGTATGGCTCTGTTCTACACACATGTACGGTCAGGCTGGGAGTCATAGCAGCGTTCCCCTTTCAAAAACCAGGGTGGAACGCACTGTTCCCCTTTCAAAAACCAGGGTGGGATGCACTCTCAGAAATAAAGGTACGAAAAGCACCTGAAAAAGAACAAATGCTTGTCACTGGGGCAGTGCCCTGCAGGTGCATAAAATTGTACCCCTAGGCAGCGATGTATTATATAAAATTAATTTGTACCTTTTTTTTGCTAGGTAAACATACTCATTCCTAGCCGAAGAGAGCAGCACAGTGCTTTAAGGGTACATCTGGGCACAATGTGATCCTTGAAGAACAAAAAGGTATCTCTGCTGTCACATTTCTTCTCAGGGCGTATGGAATTGTGATTGTGAGTCGGGTGGGGGGAGAGTCCGTTTGGGGAGCGGGGCCAGGAGAGGGGGCGGGGGGGGGGGGGGGGGGGGGGGGGCGTGGTTGTTGGTGATTTGGGCGGGCTGGGGAGGCTGGGTGAAGACCCAGATCTGGGCAGCTGTGGACTTGGGGGGTTGGGGGTTGGGATTGGTTGGGGGTTTGTTAATGGTCTAATGGTGTATACTGTATATACACATCCCAGAGTCCTGTGCTCTAACCACCTGTTCTGTGTCATTACCCCCTAACACAGTCATGCCCAGTTAGTAATTAACAGGTCGTTTGTCTCGACAAAAACCTTCTACTTAAGCAGTAATGTACAATGTACATTTACCACTCAACATCTTAGGTCAATTGTGTGTGTTGGTCTGGACAAACTGGGTTTTCTCAAGGTCAAAGTGTGGCTCGTTCTCATCAGGGCTATCAAGGCAAGTTCAGAGGCACAGGGCAAAGTAATTAGAGTGTATTTAAATGAAGGAGTCACTGTAGTGTGCTGCTTTTGATCTCTCTCTCTCTCTCTCTCTCTCTCTCTCTTTCTATCACTCTCTCCTATTCTTTACCTCCCCTGTTCCACTCAAATTTAAATCCGTTTCTCCAATAGACTTCATTAGCATGACATAACAGCATTGCTAAGGCACTTAGAAGTTTTCGAAAAAAAATTTTTTTACTTCAGATACAGGTAATGTGCAATATAAGCATATAACGGAATGACAAAAAATGAGAGGGAAAGTATTTCAGCCGTTATGAAGCTGGCCGGTCCTCCAAACAGGAAAGGTTTTAAAAAGCTTCTGAGATGTGGAGCAGGAAAAAGGTAATTTAAAATGGAAGGATGAGAACAGTCTTCATTTAACGCCCATATGCATACACTGTGCAGTGATGTGAGATAGAAAGCTAGTCCTTTGAAGTGAAAGTGGTTTGGTATGTTTAAAAAAAATAATAATTCAAAATTATCCCTACTGAAAAAGACAGCTCAAGCTTAGTTTTGAAATGGCTGGTAGTTGGTTGACCAGTTCAGACCAGCTCCCAGCTTGACATGGTTTTAACAGCTCAAACTATGTTTTGAAACAGCTGGTAGTTGGTTGACCAGCTACTGTACCAGCTTGTATGTGTTGGTTTATAGCTGGATTTTACAGCAGGGATAAATTGGTGCTCTAGGACTCCATTGCTTACGATTACAATGACAAAATCTCTCTCTCTCTCTCTCTCTCTCTCTCTTTTTCTCTCTCTTTCTCTCCCCTCCTCTTAAAGGTCTTGTCTTGTAAATGGGAGTTCAGTCTTACATTGAGTGCTCCCAGTGATGGCACCAGGGCCTTGATAACAGAAGAGGTCAGGGGTTAGGGGTCAGGGGTCAGAGGTCGACGTCCTCGTCGTTACCGCCGCCTCCATTCCCCGAGCCTCGCAGAACGGGCGAAAAACAGCGACGGTTTTGTGCGTGAGCGGCCTGGCCTTCCCCCAGACAGAGAGGGAGGGGCAGGGGGGGAGAGTACATCCAAAAACGTGGGAGGTGTGAGCCACCCGGAGCCAGTCCTGGCCCAGGACCTCCCTTTCGTCAGCCAAAAAAACAAAGAAAAATTCCCTTTTTCACCCCTCGTCCCACGCAAATTCCCACCTCGGCCGCTAACTGCTTAGCATGTCTGCGGGGCCCTGGATCCGCTGTCACTCCTGGCTGAGTTCCCCTGGTTTCTGTGTGTGTGTGTGTGTGGGGGGGGGCGATGGCTGGCGGGCAGCCGGGATCCCTCCACACACGCGCCCGCAGACACAGTCACTGCGGGGTAAGGTGAGGCTTCTGCTCAGGCCCTCTGTCTGACACGGGAGCGCACATTAGCGTGATGTCGGGTAAGATTACCCGCATACATCATCGTTAGGCACCGTAGGCGCGTGATGTGGAGACCTTGCGGTACCTCGTTCGACGCATTGGCGCGATGTAACGTAACGTCGCGCCCGTGGATCGATGCGTGACGCGGTGGCCGTGTTAACGCCACCGAGGCCGCCGCTAAGCGCGTTGATCTCGACGCGACAGCGCTCGCATTAACGTGACGTGAAGTGACTCCCGCTTTTACGCGGAGCTCTGTTACCGCGGGCGGTGCGTGCGCATTAACGCGATGCAAAGCGTTTATGAATCATCTGGCGACACTCAGCAACCGTTAACATGACAGATGGTAATGTTGGCCTCCTGTGCACATTACTGTGATGTGAGGTAATGTTGCTGGTGCGGATCACATTGGGGCCCTACGCACACTGGGGGCGACATGGCTCAGGCAGTAAGAGCAGTTGTCCGGCAGTCGGAGGGTTGCCGGTTCAATCCCCCGCCCGGGCTGTGTCGAAGTGTCCTTGAGCAAGACACCTAACCCCCCAAATGCTCCTGACGAGCTGGTCGGTGCCTTGCATGGCAGCCAATGGCAGTTGGTGTGTGAGTGTGTGTATGAATGGGTGAATGAGAAGCATCAATTGTACAGCGCTTTTGATAAAGGTGCTGTATAAATGCCAACCATTTACCATTTACACGTTATTATGCTGTGAGTAGGCTGGCTCAGGACCTGAGCTGGCTCAGGCATGGCCCTCCTGTCCGCCCCCCACGGCTGTCCCAAGGGTTCTGGGTGGCCTGAAACAAGGATGTATACCGAATACGGTACAATTAAAACGTCTTCCAAACAAAGAATATATGCTGTATGCTGGCGTCTGTTCAAGATGGCGAATGTTTGTGGCGAATGGTGATGAACGGGTTTAAATGAACACTCGTTTAGTTTGCCACCAATGCCTTTTTAAGGCAAATTGATGCAATTTATGTAGGTCTAACAATGCAAGCTAGCTTATTAACTGCTTCCCTGGGATTTTTTTTGAAGATATATGACATTGATTAAAGTGCATTATAACAGCCAAATGATCGTGTACTTTTGCTCTCTCCGTGTCATCCCTGTTGGTAGCCGTTGTTGTTTGCCGCGTATTACCTTTTCAAACTGTTAGCTAACGTTAGCTAACATTTACATTTACATTTTAGTCATTTGGCAGATGCTTTTAATCAAAAGCGACTTACAAGTGCATAGGTTCTACAAGTTAAAGCATCATATCCATAACTAGTAAAATACACTTGAAGTGCTGTTGTAAACTTACAGTCATCATAAGTGCAATTTCTTTTTTTCTTTTTTGTCGGGTTAGACAAGAGGGATAGGGATATCAGAAAGGGGGGGGGGGGGGATCAGGAGGGAGGACTATGGTAGTTTGAAAAGGTGTGTTTTTAGTCTGCGTTGAAATAGGGGGAGGGATTCTGCTGTCCTGACAGTGGTAGGCAAGTCATTCCACCACTGAGGAACCAGAACGGAAAACAGGCGTGAACGTGCAGCTCGACCGCCAGGTGCCCGTAGAGAGGGAACCACAAGGCGACCAGAGCTGGCAGACCGGAGTGGTCTAGCTGGGGAGTAGGGAGTGATCAAGGATTGTATGTAAGGTGGGGCAGTCCCCTTAGCAGCCTGAAATGCCAGCACTAGGGCCTTGAAGCGGATGCGTGCGGCAATAGGAAGCCAGTGGAGGCCAATGAGAAGTGGGATGACATGAGCCGACCGGGGCTGACTGGTGGACAGGCGGGCTGCAGCATTCTGGACCAGCTGGAGGGGCTTGATGGCACAAGCTGGGAGACCGGCTAGGAGGGGGTTGCAGTAATCCAGGCAGGAAATGACGAACGCCTGGACTAGGAGCTGGGTGGCTTTCTCCATCAGATGACGGATATGGCGTATCATGTATCACATTCGTGGAGAACAGGGAAAAGGTTGAATGTGTTGGCAAATGTTGGCTGAACAACCATCTGAATACTGTCAAATTTAAATGTGTTACGGAAAAAAGAAAATCGTAATTATTGTGAGGCCCAGCGATGGTTTTGGACATAATACTGTAAAAGTAAAATGTGTTCCAAAAACAGAAAGAAGGATTGTGTGGTGCTGGGATGGTTGTGTCCCCAGATGGCCGCACGGTGTTTATGCCAGTGGGCAGCTCTGCTTCCACCTCAGGCTGGGTATGTCTGCGAGTCATTGAAGAGACGGGAATGTCAATACCCTGTTGGTCTCGGTGTCAATCAACTGCCATTCATTCCAGGGCCATCTCTTAAATCCGGGGGAGCTTGGGTCTCTGAGACTGGTGAGCTGTTTCAGCCATTGTGAGCCACTGTGCAGGTATTGTATGCATTGAAAACGCCATAAAACTACTTACAGTTTCTTATTTAACACTGAGAAGAGTAGGTTTTGTTTTTTTTCTTTTTATACTTTGAAGTGAGCCAGTGTTCTAGAACTCCATAGCTGTCAGTCGCCAGTAGTGATTGTGACATCAGCATTAGAATGTTCAGTTACAGACGTTCTGATCACCAGGTTAGCAACCGTGGATACTCAGTCGCGTGGCTTATTATGGGATGTTCGGACCCTCGTTGCTACGGCTGTCGGTCTGCAGTTAAACCAGGGGTACAACACTCCAGTCATGTTGGGTAAGTTGGCATTTTAGTCTGTTTCGGCACTTTGCTGATTCAGTCATGTTATTGATTGGCTGCCGAGTCCACACACCTGGTTTTCACGGCCCAAACCGGGCTCCTGACTGAAAGGGAAACTGCAAAAACCTGCACACACTGCAGCCCACCTGGACGTGAGCTTGACACCCCAGATTTAAAGCGTAACTAAATTTAAACCCACCAAAATATATATGTGTAAAATATTAATTCCAGCCATCTTGTCTAATCCAAAATACTCTGCTTAGGAACCAGGCTTGTGATAATAAGTAGAAGAAGAAGAAGAAGAAGAAGAAGAAGAAGAAGAAGAAGAAGAAGAAGAAGAAGAAGAAGAAGAAGAAGAAGAAGAAGAAGAAGAAGAACAACAACAACAACAACAACAACAACAACAACAACAACAACAACAACAACAATTTTTATCATATTATTATTATTAGCATTATTAGCATTATTTCGAGCATGCTGTGGTCTAAAGTTACAGGGGGCAGCTTGGAACTGTTTCTCTGGCAGTAAGTCATATGAGACGGTTTTCATTGTTCAAAGGATTTTGGAAACTACCTCCAGTTCCATTTGTGTTCTTTGACAGATATTTTTGCAGTAAATTGGTCTACTGTTTACCAATGCATTATGGGTAGAAATAGTTCCTTTGTTCAGTCTTTCACTGTGACTGGCCCATTGTGTGGCAATGCACAGCACAATTAATTATTCCACTGTTAGCAGAACTTTTGGAGTATATAACACTCTATCAATATGGTTATCTGAGTGTGTGTGTGTGTGCTGAAGAAAACAGCTCAAGCTATCTTTTGATAAAGCTTGTAGTTGGTTGACCAGTTCAGACCAGCTCCCAGCTCGACATAGTTTAGCTGGTTTACCAGTTCAGACCAGGTCCCAGCTTGACATGGTTTAGCTGGTTTACCAGTTCAGACCAGGTCCCAGCTTGACATGGTTTAGCTGGTTGACCAGTTCAGACTAGGTCTCAGCTCGACCTGGTTTTACCAGCTCAACCTGTTTTGAAACTGCTGGTAGCTGGTCAACTCAGACAAACTACCAGCACTAGCTGGTTGACCAGCTCATGTCCAGCTAGACATGCGTGATGACCAGCATGAGCAGCTGGATTTAACAGCAGGGTGTGAAATTTAATCCTTGTGTAATCTTAACATTCTGTATTCTCCCATTGTCCTGAGGTTAAAAAACGACCCGACTTCACTAACCCCCTAAAATAAAGCAGCTTAATTGAATTTTAAACCCCAAATCTATTTTCTATGAAGAAACAACCTGTCACTCATCAGAAACTTTGTCATCAAATTTCAAGTTGAAAAATGATTACTTAAGGGGTTTTCTATGCTGTTCATTTTTGGGTTATTTTTCACCCTTAAGACAACCCTTAAGGGTTAAGATAAATTTTGTTCACCGAATTCATGCATATTAAGGGTTAACGCGATCAGAAATATTTTCAGCAAAATTCATCACATATTCAAATCTCAACAGGTGAATTGAAAACTAAACCTGCACGGATGTGCTCCGACCAGAAACCTTCAGATGACATGAAAGGCAGGGCTTGATCGGCCGCTGGGTACAAGCTGAGATTCGAAGACGGCGCAGCGGGTCCCGTTCTGCATCATCGCCCCCGTCATCATCGTCATCGTCCTCGTCATCGCCGTCGTCATCAAAGGGCAACGATGAAAGCAGCTTTGATGTGAGAGTTTATGGAAATTCGCTGCCAGAGGTTTTTTTTTTTTTTCTCTCTGGTCCAAATTGTTCTGACGGTCAAACAAAGAAAGAGAAGGAACCGAAGAGCAGACAGCTCTCAGCTCGCAGAGAAACACGGTTTCAGTTTGATCGTGGGAGGGAGGCGCATAGAAAAGACAATCTCATGGTGTCGTGTGAAAGTGCGTTTTCCTCCTGAATGCGTTTGCCCCCTGTGCGGCAAACGCGCTCTTCTGGGTCGGTCTCATCACACGTTCTGGGCCTGCTCAGGAACACCAACCTGGTTCTGAACGTGTACGTTCTGGGCCTGCTCAGGAACCCCAACCTGGTTCTGAACGCGCACGTTCTGGGCCTGCTCAGGAACCCCAACCTGGTTCTGAACGCGTACGTTCTGGGCTTGCTCAGGAACGTGTACGCACCCTCGTACACACCCTCATCTCTGCCAGAACCTCCTCTGAATCCCGGCCACCGAGAGGGAAGTTTTATGGATTTGGTGTGTGTCCAAGACCTAAAAAAACCAAGTTGGGATCAACTTTCCACCTGCTATGACTTTCCTGGAGTTGAACTGGAGGATGATGAATAGAAGAAAAATAATATCTGTTTCATGTATCATCCAGAAGATGACGATGGGCAACAGAACTCAGGTGTAACAGAGCTGTGACTTTTTTTACCTTTGTTCTCAATAGAAACTAATTCATCAGGTTTAGGGATGCTATTGTTTTTAATGAAATAATTATTATGATCAGTTTAATTTAAGTGTAGCTCCATGAGGCATTGCAGTATACAAAGATAATTCCTCCGAAACATACAAAGGGAATAAGCTCATCAAAATGACTGAAGGTGGAAAAACCATCACAAATCTCCATTTAGCCAGGGAGCTGGTGCACACACTCGATTCCCTCCTGAGCCTGACTGTTTCCCAGGTAAATATGTGACTGTAAAAACCTGCAGCCTCCCTGTAGGAGACCCTGGGTTTGTTTTGCATTTAAAAAGAAATGGTTAGCACTCGGAATAAAGAAAGCTCTCTGTCTGTCATGTGTATAAGGTGTCTCTCTTCATTGCAGTCTATAAAAGGTGAAAGAATGGGTTTACTGAATGCTGTGTCTGTGTGTGTGTGTGTGTGTGTATGTGTGTGTGTGTGTGTGTGTGTGGGGGGGGGGGGGTGTTGAGGTTTGGGCAGGGTGCAGGAGGTTTTCACTGTGAATGGTCCATTGTGGGGCGACAGCACAATTAATTATTCCACTGTGAGCGGGACTTTTGCAGTTTATGACACTATATCAGTATGGTCTGTGTGTGTGTGTTTTAAGATAAATGTCCTTCTGTCTGTGTGTGCGTGAGTCTGTGGGTGAGGGGGGATAGAAGGGGGTTAAGGGTAGGGGGATGGAGGGGGGTTAAGGGTTGGGATGGAGGGGGTTAAGGGTAGGGGGGGTGGGGTTAAGGGTATGGGGGGTGGGGGGGGTTAAGGGTTAGGGGGGATGGAGGGGGGTTGAGGGTAGGGGGGGTGGAGGGGGGTTAAGGGTTGGGGTGGAAGGGGTTAAGGGTAGGGGGTGGGGGGGGTTAAGGGTTGGGATGGAGGGGGGTTAGGGGTAGGGGGTTGGGGGGGGTTAAGGGTAGGGGGTGGAGGGGTTGGAGGGGGGTTAAGGGTAGGGGGTGGGGGGGGTGGAGGGGGGTTAAGGGTAGGGGGTGGGGGGGTGGAGGGTGGTTAAGGGTTGGGGTGGGGGGGTTAAGGGTTGGGGGGATGGAGGGGGTTAAGGGTTGGGATGGTGGGGGGTTAAGGGTTGGGATGGAGGGGGTTAAGGGTAGGGGGTTGGAGGGGGTTAAGGGTAGGGGGTTGGGGGGGGGGGTTTAGGGAGCACTGCTGCACCTCCACCCGTCCACAGCACATCCGAATAACCGGCACAGAGACTAGCCCTGGAGGGGAGGCTGTCCGTCAGAAGACTCCTTTCATAAACACGGAAATAAATATCCCAAAGTCAGCGCTTTCCTTTCTGCTGACAAAACCACCCACGCACGTCTCGGAAGTGGGGCGATACCATCTGCCTCATCTCTAAAGGAACACGCAGGACTTTTTTAATGTTTCCCCCTCCCCGATTATTAAAAATTCATGTTATTTAGATTTTTTTTTTTTTAAAGGTTTAAATCAGCAAACACTCTGCACACAGAACCTGGTGTGAGAGAATGCTTCTTCCATACACGTGGCCCTGGGCACTGGCCGATTCTCCGCAGACACCGCACGCGTTTGTAAAAGTGAGGGGACAGATTGCTTTCAGCTGTTCCTGCTGCTCATCTATGGAGGACCCTGCCTACAGACTTAACATCTCACATTTACCCTTATGTAGTCTTAACATTCTGTATACTCCCGATGTCGTAAGGTTAAGATCTCACATTAACCCTGACGTAGTGTTAACTTTCTGTATAATCCCCATGTCGTAAGGGTCAAAAATCCCCTAAAATCCCCCTTCACTAAACCCCTAAAATAAAGCAGCTTCATTGAATTTTAAACCCCAAGTCACTCATCACAAACTTTGTCATCTAATTTAAAGTTGAAAAAAGATAATTTACGGGGGTTTTCTCTGCTGTTAAACATAGTGACGGGTCATTTTTGACCCTTAAGACAACACAAGGGTTAATATCGTATTTTCAGTTTCAATTTACAGAAAGGTCTCATGTTTTAACTCTTTACCGCTTAGAGTTTGGGTTTGCTTCCGATCACGTACAGATTCACTGTAACGGACATTTAAAACCAGGGGTGCCCAAATTCTTGCACGCCACTGATCTGATCTTTGTTTTTAACCAAGGCTGTTTCGATATCGTTGCCACGGACACTGTCCTCTCTGAAGCCCCGCTGTCAACGGGGTGACTTTTCCAGCGCTAGAAAGTTAATGAACTGCTACTTTCACAAAACGCCAGTTACTGGAATGAAAATTAATTGAAATGGGACTCCATTTGCGTGGAGCTCTGGTAGTGTTGCATTACAATCACCGTCCCCGGTTTTAGGACTCGGTTGTAAAATCATCATCATTATCATTTATAATTTCTTATTTTCTACAGCCGATATTTTTTGTTTGGCAAGGTAAAAACACAATTTCACAGCTGAGAGATCAAGCCAAGCTCACTGCTATGATTAATAACACCATATTGAATAATGTTTTTTCACCACCTTTTGGGGTGAATAGTAATCACCCCATGTATAAATTATTTACCATGTACTTCAGTTCCACATTTTGTACAAATTCATTGAGAAGCATGAGTATACAATGCAGTGGCTACTCAAATGCTTCTTTTATGTGAAGAAAAATGTACGGTCACACTTCACAATAAGGTTGATGAATTGACATTAACTAATGTAGTGGTAAACATGAATTAATGATGGACAAATGCATTAATTATGCATGAAGTTAACTTTTCATTAGTTAACCCTTGTATTGTCTTAAGGGTCAAAAATCATTGTTTTCATTCCAATATGAATTGGCAATAACTAATGTAGTTGTTAACATGAATTAATGATGTACACATACATTAACAGAGCTGTACGGATTCACTCAGTAGTAGTTAGCGAACAACTACGTTAGTTCATGCCAATTCATAGAACCTTGTTGTAAAGTGTTACCAAATTCATATTAACAAGGATTCAAACTTTGATCAAATAATGAATTAAGTATGAAATACGTTATTTCTACTGTACGAGGTGTATGATGTAAATATCGCTGACTTTGGGGAGACTAAAATGGGAGACTCTTCTTTTTATCTCACGTCTGAGCTATGACGTTGTGTGAGGCAGTAGTGTATTCTTTGCATTGCACAACACAACACACAGTACACTCTCGTACACGCTCAGAAAAAATAGTTCCGTAAGGAACCCAGCGATTCCGTAGAAGTACTCTAGTATCTACTTCAAGGGCTCTTTGGCTGGAAGCTTTCACACTCCACACCTATGATAGAGGGTTCCATAAAGAACTTAAAAGGGTTCCCCTATGGATACCAGCCAAATAACCATTTCTTCTCAGGATGTAACAGGAGCCAATATCCAGAGGTTATATGTACTTAGCGACCATGTTGCAAGCTCACTCTGGCCATTCTGATTAATCAGGCTGCGGAAAATACAAGAGCTATGCCCGGCCTGGGATTTAAACCGGCAAACCACCGCATCACGTTACATTACAGTTGTTTAGCAGACGAGCGTATCCAGACTTTCTGCAAATGAAGTACAATGCGATGCTAATGAGAGGTTTTTGAAACAAGTCTTCCTGTTTTCCATATCTAAACACGGCTCTGTATTACTGTACTAAGTGTGAGTAGGCTGGTGGATGACGCATGCGGTGTGGACCGGGGCGTAATGCTTTAGCATTAATGCCGGGTTTTGGGGGGATGAAAATCACATCTAGTGCTGTACTGAGCGGCAGCCCTTAGGCCATCTATTAGTTCAGTAAAGTTAAATGATTTTACAGCAACAGTTATTGCACATTTTTATTGTTTCTCTTTGTCGACAATCTGTCTTTCTGACATATATTCCATAATGGGGTTCCATCTAAACCTGTTAGAACTGCAAACCAAGACAAATAGAAGCGTGGCAGAGGTGTTAGTCTTTATCAGTTCTCAGCGATAACCATTAAAAAAGTCATTATTATCTCCCGAATAACGGGATTGTAGAGGCACGCCGGTGCATGGTATTTTTGTCTCGCCGCCGTCTCTGTGGAGGAACTGTTCTCATTTTCCTGGCGAGGAAATGAATCTATACGTCCAGACAGTGAAATAGTAACCCTTTTTATTTCTATCAATCCTTCATTTTCCTTTTTTTTGTTCTTTGGTTTCTCATCGCCCTCAAATCTCGGTAAATTATCTATCATCTGTGTCATGCGGAAACTTTCAGTGGCAAAAGGATGGAACGGTAAAAATTCCGATTCTTCCATTTGTCAAAATAGCATTGTGGTTGAGTCACATAATGGAGGTTTTGAACAAACTTTATTGGTCGTCGAGTAAGAAAACTTTCACAATACCAAGCGCTGGAGGACAACTTTAAATGTGTGTTTAAAAATTCAAACGAGGGAAAGTGGAGGTACTACAAGGCTTTATTCATGAATTCTACAGCATAATAACTCGGGGGGGGGTGGGCTTGCAGCGAAACTACTTTGCGGTCTGAAATCAGGCATTTTATTTTTGATTTCAGTAGTATCCACAGATCACCACTCAGAGCCAGCAGCTCTTATCTGCCACTTATGAGTAATAGCCCCAATCTTTAATTCTCAGATGTGTACGTACGAGGGCTTTGAGCAGGACCGCTCAGCCCTCCGTCCGCCGCCCAAGAGACGGAGAGGCGCTGTCACAATCGTTCAGCGGCGGCCTGAAGAGGGTAAGAGATCGGCCGCAGAAATTATTTTTATCTGTCCTGAGTGCGCGTTGACACTGAAAACGTAATCTTTGGTATTGTTACGGAAAAATGTGCTTTACCTCTCCGCTGTCCGTTAATGCGCGCTTCTCATCGCCGCTCGATGTTTAACTTAACGTGAAAAATGTCAGAGCTGTACGCGATGGGAAAAGCGAATGCCAGACCCAGGACACCCTAGCGACGGTCTTTCAAAGGTGGGTTTTGGTGTTAAAACATTTGTCAACAACGGTGGCCTGTAGCATAGTGCTTACACCGGGGAGCTGGTGGTTCAAGCCACAGTGTAGCCGCTATAACATCCGCACAGCCGTCGGGCCCTTGAGCAAGGCCCTCAACCCTGCATTGCTCCAGAGGGGATCGTCCCCTGCTTAGCCTAATCAACTGTAAGTCGCTTTGGAAAAAAGGGTCAGCTAAATAACAAATTAGCATAAGCTTCAGTACGCTCTTATGACTGGTTATTAGAGGTCTTAAGACCGTTCTGATGGCGTGTTTGTGACCTCACGCTTTGAGTTGGTCAGAAGCCCAGTGAACAGCGCTCTGCGGAAGCTTCCTGGCCGTTGGAGACAGCCTTTCGGGATAAAAACAGAACGAACGAACGGAAGCAGTGAAAGCGCCATAAAGCCTTATTGGGCTCGTCTGGGCCTGGTATCAAAGTCACCTTTATAAAAGAGCCCCAGACTTCCCCTAGCGCTCGGCGGCTGCTGGAAGTAGGAAGTGTATTTATTACGGAAATAAATCATTTTAAGGTTTTTGAGGCGCCCCAGCCTCTGCGGGTGAAATCGGGGTAATGAGCGCCGAACTCTCCCCGCCGGAGCGAGAGCAGCCAGGGCGTAGCCCGCCCAAGGCTCGCACGCCGTCACGGCAACCAGCCAGGGGTTACGGGAGTCCCGGGTACCTCTGGAGCGGGTTCATAAACAAAGGTTTTTTTTTTGTTTTTTTTTTGGTTGATTTGAGCCCTGGGAGTCAATCAAAAGCACAGGAAATGACCTTATACAAGGGGGTGGGCCTTAAAGAGGAAAGAGGGATGGGGGGTTAGGGGTGGGGGAGAAAGAAAGAGTCACAATAAAGGAGATGAAGGGGAACGAGGGACAGGAACAGAGACGGAAAGAGGAGAGAGGCACACAGAAAGAGAAAATTGTTTGGAGAGGGAAGGAGACGGATAGGGTGTCTACTGTATGTGACAAGTCGTGTGTGAAAATCATTAGACTTTAGAGGTCTCTAGAAATAAACCCTGTGAGGGTTTCAAACTGCAGATTGTGTTTCCTCGGTTTGGATTTCGTACAAGGTACAACAAGATTACAAATAATCTATAGAACACTTTTCTACAAAAAAAAAAAAAA
The DNA here is from genome assembly GCF_963514075.1 of Conger conger. Classification (NCBI taxonomy): domain Eukaryota; kingdom Metazoa; phylum Chordata; class Actinopteri; order Anguilliformes; family Congridae; genus Conger; species Conger conger. Next base: position 62,014,939 of record NC_083764.1, on the reverse strand, counting down.
AAAAACTGTGATCTTCAATAACTTTCAAGTCCCAGATTTTATCTTTCATTTTCAAGGAGTATGGGATGCTTGCTAAGTCATCTTGATCACCTTGAAACATGGACGAGATATACAATAGTTAAGAAATCAGATACAGCACTGCCACCCTTTTTAGAATTCAGCGAAAGGGTGTTGTTACTGGAAGTGTTTGGTTTATATCTGGTCACAGCCTGACGTCCTCCTGATTTTATTACCTTACTATTCAAATCAACAAAGCAAGGCTCGTGAAAACACAGGAACTGTTGTATGTCTTCATTCCACCTGTAACACTTTTTCACCCAAACTAATAACATTTGGTGGATCTGGAAGAGGCAGAGCAGACATGACGGGTTTTTTCTGACCCTCCCCCCGCCCCCTCTCTCTGTCTCTCTCTAATTCAAATTCAAATGGCTTTATTGGCATGAAATACACATGTAGTTACTGCCAAAGCATGCATGTAAATAATAATAATAATAATATTACAAGCATAATTACAATAATTAAAAATAATAATAATAATGATAAATATAACCGTATATTACAAAAATAACAATAATAACAATCACTGTCCCTCAGGTTATGACAGGCTGAAACTCTCTTTCTCTCTCTCTCTCTCTCTCTCTCTCTCTCTCTCTAGCCATCTCCCTCTGTCCCTCTCTCTCTAGCCATATCTCTCTGTCCATCTCTCTCTATCCATCTCTCTCTGTCCCTCTCTCTCTATCCATCTCTCTGTCTCTCTCTCCCTCTCTTTGTCTCTCTTTCTCTCTGTCCCTCTCTCTAGCCATCTCCCTCTTCTTCTTTGTCTCTCTCTGTCTATCCACCCCTCTCTCCCTCTCCCTCTACTCTCTCTCCCCCTCTCCCTCCCCCTCTCTCTCTCTCCCTCTCTCTGTCTTTCTCTCTATCTGTATCTCTCTCCTCTCTCCCTCTCTCTCTTCCTCTTTGTCTCTCTGTCTCTCTCTGTCTATCCACCCCTCTCTCTCCCTCTCTCTCTCTCTCCCTCTGTCTCTCTCTCTCCCTCCCTCTCTTCCCCTCTCTCTCCCCCTCTCTCTCTCCCTCTCCCTCTCTCTCCCTCTCTCTCCCTCCCCCTCTCCCCCTCTCTCTCCCTCTCCCTCTCTCTCCCTCTCTCCCTCTCTCATTCCAGCTCCCGGCCTGTACAGGGCTTCGTTGGGCACCCCGCCCCGCTCGGTGAATGAATCAGAGACACGTTTGTTTACTGTACCTCCCTCCTATACTGTGTCAGCCATGTTATTTATTGCGGTGATATTTATTCCCCGGTGCTAGAATTACATCTCTCCTTTTTCTCCCCTCCCACGGTAGACGCACATTTCAGCTTGCGCGGGCCGGGTATCGACTGGAGCAGTTCTGAGCTAAGTGCCTCGCTAAAGGCTGGGCCGCGTTCAGCGGAGTGCCACCGGGATGAGAATCCACGGCCTTCTGCATGCGGGTCTGACTAGCGCCGATGGAAGCCAAACGCACAGGCCGGCTGGCGGAAAAACATTCTTTTTATTCCGTACTGATGCGCACGTGCGGTACCAAGGGGGAATTCTGCTGAGATGAGTGGGAATTCTTCTCGGATGAGGGGGTATTCCGGTGCAATGCTGGGGAATTCTGCTGAGGTGAGCGGGAATTCTTCTCGGATGAGGGGGTATTCCGGTGTGATGCTGGGGAATTCTGCTTAGATGAGTGGGAATTCTTCTCGGATGAGGGGGTATTCCGGTGCGATGCTGGGGAATTCTGCTGAGATGAGTGGGAATTCTTCTCGGATGAGGGGGTATTCCGGTGCGATGCTGGGGAATTCTGCTGAGATGAGCGGGAATTCTTCTCGGATGAGGGGGTATTCTGGTGCGATGCTGGGGAATTCTGCTGAGATGAGTGGGAATTCTTCTTGGATGAGGGGGTATTCCGGTGCGATGCTGGGGAATTCTGCTTAGATGAGCGGGAATTCTTCTCGGATGAGGGGGTATTCCGGTGCGATATGGGGGATTTCCGCTGAGATGCGGGGGATTAAAAAAAAAGTCACAAAATAAGTGTAATAAATACCCAATAATATGCTCACTAAGTATACAAATGGGATTTTCCTGTGGAGCCTGTGTTGTGTACTCTTGACACTGAAAATGTTTCACCCATATGTTGTGAAAATATAATACAGGGCATGGAAGATGTTGTTCTAAACTGATTTTGGGCAAAAATGGTGGTGCCTGGAATGACCCGTTGTATTTTTGCAGCACTGGGTCTCAGAACGTTAATGCCGACAGTAATTAAACTATGAACATTTGGTTTTTGTTCAGCCACCAGGAATCTAATGAGCACCCAACTGAGGAATTGTGTATTTGCCATATTGTGGGCCAATAATTGTCTGGGAAACGCTACGGGTGGCCTCTAATAAGAACATAACAGGAACAAAAACGTAAAAACCATACGGGCGTGAACGGGCGTTTCATCCCAGCCCAATAGAGAGGTTTCTGCATTATGGAGAGGCTGGACCTGTATATCCTGAGGGTACAGGGCCTGGCCAAGCTGCGTTTGTAGCGTGAGAAAAGCTTCCTGACGTCTGTACATTTACATTTTACATTTTAGCCATTTGGGCGGCACGGATGGTGCAGTGGTTAGCACTGCCGCCTCACAGCAAGGAGGTCCTGGGTTCGAATCCCCGTCAGCCGGGGCCTCTCTGTGCGGAGTTTGCATGTTCTCCCCGTGTCTGCGTGGGTTTCCTCCGGGTACTCCGGTTTCCTCCCACAGTCCAAAGACATGCAGGTTAGGCTGATTGGAGAGTCTAAATTGCCCATAGGTATGAGTGTGTGAGTGAATGGTGTGTGTGCCCTGCGATGGACTGGCGACCTGTCCAGGGTGTATTCCTGCCTTTCGCCCAATGTATGCTGGGATAGGCTCCAGCCCCCCTGCGACCCTGTTCAGGATAAGCGGGTTCAGATAATGGATGGATTTTAGCCATTTGGCAGACGCTTTTAATCCAAAGCGACCAGTGCATAGGTTCTTCCACAAGTTAAAGCAACACATCCATAACACATCTATAACTAGTAAAATACACATGAAGTGCTGTTCTAAACATATAATCATCATAAGTGCACATTTTTTTATTTTTTGGGGGGGTTAGACAAGAGGGATAGGGATATCGGAAAGGGGGGTGGGGGAAATCAGGAGGGAGGACTAAGGTAGAGTTTGAAAAGGTGTGTTTATAGTCTGCGTCAAAATAGGGGGAGGGATTCTGCTGTCCTGACAGTGGTAGGCAAGTCATTCCACCACTGAGGATCCAGAACGGGAAAAAAACAGGCGTGAACGTGCAGCTCGACCGCCAGGTGCTCGTAGAGAGGGAACCACAAGGCGACCAGAGCTGGCAGTCTGTGTGCCACTTACTTGGTGCTGCTCATGTCACTCCCTGAAGTATTATCCCTGGAGGGAAGGTGCTGTGCGTAGACTCACACGAGTACTAACATAGGGCTGTGGATGCGTGTTCAGTCTAACGGGGGTGTCTCGGTGGCGCGGCCTTTTGAGCACCAACCACGTGCTCGCTGCGATTCGGGACATTTGTCACACGTCTTCCCCTCTCTCTCGCTCCCATGCTTCCTGTTCTATCCATCAAAGCTGAAAAAAGCACTAAAAAAATATCTTATAAAAAAAAAACGTGCAAAAGAAATCGCTTGAAATGATTATGTTCATTCACACGCGAAAATGAAATGGCACATTTTCATATTTGATTGGCGTCATACACATGCAAACGGAGCATGTGACCGTGCGAAGAGTCGCATTTTCCTGACTGACGGGCTGACTTTTTCAAAATGTCAGCAAAAATCTTCACATGAAAACAAAACACGTGGGTAGAAATGCTTTTCTCCTGCCTGCATCCTGCATGGTTCACACGTGGTACTCTTCACATGTTGGGTGTTCACAGGTGGTATTTGCATATTTGTGATATTTTCGTAAGTGGAGTCTAAGTGTCACACTCAAGTCTGGTTTTGCCGATTTTGCAGCAGGCTGTGGATAACTGCAGTGAAAGAGGAGGGATATTTTCACACCATGACACCAGTCTGGATTTACAGTATCCGGGCCTCCCGTTCCGCTAAAGCAGGGGTGTACAGCCAGCGCCGATCCGCTTCAGGGTTTTGTGCCAACTTCTGCTCTTAATGATTTAATTCGCTAAATAATGTCTTGATCAGACATTTGTATATGCGCCAGCTACAGCTGCAGACTGTAAGTGCGTCCTAAAGATTATACTCTGCTCAAGTATAGGAGTGAACCAACGTCATTTCTAGAGCTGTCTGAAAGCTAAAATTAAGGTGATTGTTTGGGACAAAAACTAGCTTTCAGACCGGCCCTCCAGGTAGCTTACAGACCAGCACTGTGTAATGGCTGCCCCCATTCCTGGTTGAATTGGCTGCTTGTTTATTAACTGAAAAGTTCATCTTCATTCGATTCTCCTCGTATCCTCTGCATTAGTGCCCTCTTTACCTTTTCATTGTCTGAAAGTGATCGAGCTCCGGGACATTGGAGTCACCAGAATTATTCTGGGACCAAACAGACTTTTTCAAAAAGCGACTGTTGTTGTTGCCTGGCAACACAAAGAGTTCATTCAAAAGAGAGTGACACTAATGCACTAAGAGCTTATACTGAGGAAGGCATGGCCTCTGTATGTGCACACGCAGTGTGTGTGTGTGTGTGTATGTGTGTGTGTGCATGAATGTGCATGTGTGTATGTGTCTACTCTTTGTGTGTGCTTGTATGTATACGCATGTATGTTTATGTGTTAGCATATTAATTCAAGTTAATGAGTTAATTAACCGTGGCCTTGGGTTAACTCAATTAGCTCAAGGGCCCAACAGCAGGGTTTTTTTTTTTCATTTTAGGGACCCAACTTCATCTCTCCTACACGCTGACTGGGGGCTTGAGCCAACAACCTTCCAGTTGCCAGTCGAACATCCAACTCAACTACCCCGTCATATTCCATGTGCTCCATCTGAGACACACCTAATGCCACTAAGCAAGGTCTTGTTCCCTTGCATCAAGAGTGCTTCAGTTGGAACACATCACAGCTGGATCTGGCTAAAGATTTGGGACCCACGCATATATTACAGCACCAGTTTGAACCCTGGCCGTATCAGGCGTGCTCGGAGCTCCAGGCCAGTGGGGTGCAGTTTGACCCGTCGTGCCCGGGGTAAGAGGGGTCTCAGCCAGCCAGAGCTCTCCTCGCTCCCTCTGAAGCAGCAGGTTCCCAGAAGCCGCCGGCCCGCTGCCTGTGAGAGACGCTCTCTCTTCCCCGTCGTGGGCAGCTGTCCTGGACGAGGAGCTTCGCAATAACACAACTCTTGTTTGTGCTCGTACAGTACGCCCGGGTGTGGGATGGTTCCAGATACGGAAACCTGGCAGTACGCCCAGATCCAACCACCACTTCCTGCCAGTGCACTGCCTCCATCTTGTTTTATACTCTTTAAAAAGTAAATTACTGTAGAGTACAGTAAACAAATATGTTATCCAACGATATATTAACCCGTGTGTTCAGTTTGGGGGCACGGTGACCTGTTGAAACTATTAGTAAGAAACAATACTTACTGCGAGATAACTCAGTGACCAAACCAGTGCAAAATTATTACTTGTCTTGTGTTGCAATAAGGATATTTTTGCATACATTTTTATTTCTGTGTGGTTTTTAAAATACTAATAATGTCCTGGGTGTATTTTGAGTTCCACAGGTGAAAATAAGTAGAGTGAGCAGTTAACAGTTAGAGCTAAAGATATGCTTGCAGTCTTCAGATGAATTCTGTCGAACACTGTGTGAGTGAGACTTCAGATGAACTCTGAACACTGTTGAAAATCTGTACCAGTGTGTTCTTCTGCTGTCCCAACCTCCAAAATAGAGAGTGAAAACTGAGCTTTCGGCCAGCTGATGGGCAGCATGGCCTATGGAGGGTGAAATCTTTACTGGCTCACAGGTGAGTACAGGTGAGTGTTATTGCTCACAGGTGAGTACAGGTGAGTACAGGTGAGTGTTACTGCTCACAGGTGAGTACAGGTGAGTGTTATTGCTCACAGGTGAGTACAGGTGAGTACAGGTGAGTGTTATTGCTCACAGGTGAGTACAGGTGAGTGTTATTGCTCACAGGTGAGTACAGGTGAGTACAGGTGAGTGTTATTGCTCTCAGGTGAGTACAGGTGAGTGTTACTGCTCTCAGGTGAGCACAGGTGAGTACAGGTGAGTGTTATTGCTCTCAGGTGAGTACAGATGAGTACAGGTGAGTGCTACTCCTCCTGTGGGAAGAGCCAGGGCAGTCACATTTGCATTTCAACTTTCAATTTGGAGAAAAAAAGGTAATGAATGTTTCTGGTAATGAATCAGCCAAAAAACACAACAGCAACGTCTCCTTCCAAATATAATGCCACAATTACTTGTGAAAAAATTCAAATTTCAATCAATAACTACTTCTTGATTAAAGGGGTAAGTGTGAATTGAATTTATTTAATTATAGGGTGTACTGTCCCTTTAAAGCAAAACAAAAAACAAAAAAAACAACAACTAACCAACATCTTATGTCCATGGGCATTTAAAGGCAGGGGTTCTTGGCAAGATGGTTTAACCCCCTGAAGTCCTTGTGCAAACAGGTTCTGTAATCACAGCCATTTCACTCCACACCCACCCCCTACCACCATTACATTACATTATTGGCATTTTGGCAGATGCTCTTATCCAGAGCAACAGACAGTTGATTAGACTAAGCAGGAGACAATCCTCCCCTGGAGCAATGCAGGGTTAAGGGTCTTGCTCAAGGGCCCAATGGCTGTGCGGATCTTATTGTGGCTACACCGGGGATCGAACCACCAACCTTGCGTGTCCCAGTCATTCACCTTAACCACTACGCTACAGGCCGCCCCCGACCCCCCCAAAAACAATATTTGCCTGCCTGTGTGCGGAATCAAGCATTCCCTCCCCGGGTTATTGCCATACCATTAAAAATAAATAAGCTCTCCGTTGACCTTCCTGTTTAAATAAGTTCTCCATTGTGTGTGTGTGTGTGTGTGTGTGTGTGTGAGCAGTTCAGCTCTAATTGAATCCCAGCCAGAGTACCCCCAGGGCATTCTGGGAAATCATCACACTCAAGGTCTCGCTGAGGAAGCGCTCTCTCCTCAGCCAGTGACCCACGTATTGGCCCAAGCCCTGGACGTAACTCCTCCTGTTTATTAGGCGGGTCGTTGGTTTCTGATATATATACACACACATCGCTGTATATCAGAAAGCAGGAGCCCCGTCTAATGAAACGCAAGTGGCTTCAACCTGGGGTCCGCTGACTGTCTCGTAATGTCTGAGTCCCAGACGCCAAAGCTGGGAATCAATTACCCACGCGAGCACACGCATACACACAACACGGATACACAACGCGCGTGCGTATACGTGCGCAAACATACACAACACACACACACAACGCATTCACGATGTGCCTGTATATGCATGCACACACACACACACACACACACACACAACATGGATACACAACATGTGTGTATACATGCACACACACACACACACACACACACACACGCACACACACAACACGGGCACGCACGAACGCACACACACACACACACACACACACACACAACACGGGCACGCACGAACGCACACACACACACACACACACAACACGGGCACGCACGAACACACACACACACACACAACACATTCACAACGTGTGTGCATATGCATGCACACATACACACACACACACACACACACACAAGCCAGGCACATGCTGTCCAAGGGCGTTCCCAAGCCTTGTCTGTGGGTTTGCCCTTTTTGGGGGTATTTCAGGGGTTCCAATATACCAGACGAGCTCAGTAAAGCATTGAAAAGTATTTGAATCCACACACACAGACATACTTGCGCACACACTTACAGTACACTTACATGCCCACGCACACACATGCACATGTGCATACACACACATTCACACACACACACACACACGCACACGTACACACGTGCACACGCACGCACGCACGCGTGTGCACACACGCACACACACACGCACACACACACACACTTTCAGCTCATCTCTCAGTAGGGGCTTCCTCTACTTTCTCTGTTCTATAACAACAAAAGATTTCCTCCCCCATCTCTCCCTCTCTCTCTCTCTCTCTCTCTCCCCTGTCTCTCCTTCTCTTTCTCCCTCTCTTCACTCCCTTGTCTCTCTGACTTAAAGCAATTTCATTTTCCAGAGTTATTAAATTGTCAAAATATGAATAACCTTTTTTTGTCCTCCTTCAGAAATCTTACTTTTTTATCCGGCAGAGAAATTAGCATAATTCTCATTACACATAATATGCCAGTTCCCCCATCATGCCCTGCTTCGCCTGAGTGATGTTTAGAGAAGAAATTACGCAACTTTTAACCATCTCCCCACACCATGTCTCTTCTCTTTTCCGTGATTGCAGCAGGGGACTGATTGACTGACTGTAGAAGGTACAGGGATGGAGGCGGGGGTAGGAATAGGGTTTTAATCCCATTTGTGTGCTGTTTCCATGTAATCAGCTTCTTAGGATCCTTCATCCCTGTCTAATCTCCCACCTGCTGTCTGCTGAACAGAGAGAGAGAGAGAGAGAGAGAGAGAGAGAGAGAGAGAGAGAGAGAGAGAGAGAGAGAGAGAGAGAGAGAGAGAGAGAGAGAGAGAGAGACAAAGAGAGAGAGGGGGATAGAGAGAGTGAGAGAGGGAGAGAGAAGGGGGAAGATGGAGTGAGAGAGAGATGGGGGAGAGATGGAGAGAGAGGGGGGATAGAGAGAGGGAGAGAGACAGTGAGAGAGAGAGAGAGAGAGAGGGGGAGAGAGATGGAGAGAGAGAGGGGGATAAAGAGAGTGAGAGAGAGAGAGGGGGAGAGAGATGGAGAGAGAGGGGGGGATAGAGAGAGTGAGAGAGGGATAGAGAGAGGGAGAGAGACAGTGAGAGAGAGAGAGAGAGAGAGGGGGAGAGAGATGGAGAGAGAGAGGGGGATAAAGAGAGTGAGAGAGAGAGAGGGGGAGAGAGATGGAGAGAGAGGGGGGGATAGAGAGAGTGAGAGAGGGAGAGAGAGAGGGGGAGAGAGAGGGAGGGGGAAGAGAGAGGGAGCGAGAGGGGGGGCAGAGAGAGGGAGCAAGAGGGGCGGGAGGTGGGGGGAGAGGTGGCGGTCCAGGAAGTCAGAACCGCACAGGCTGAGAGAGGCAGTGCAGACAGACACAGATTGATTGGCCCGACTGATACCCCTCTCTAATCAAACCTGGGCCTCCTTTCTTGCTCTCACCATCTTCAAATTCAGTTCAATTTGAATTCAAAATTATTTTATTGGTATGGCGTACATAGATACATATTTTTTTAAAAATAAGACAAAAATACCAAAACAATGTAATCAACAAAACAAAATGCTAACGCGTGTGTGTGGCTTTTGTGCACGTTAGCTTGCGTAATGCCTTGTCACGTGTAAATTAGGTGTCACAACTTATGTAAACAATGAACAGTAATTGAGGTGAGAAAATACAAAAAGGAAATCTCTCTCTCTCTCATATTCTCCCTCATTCCTTAGTTTCAGGAGCCATTGTGCGTGTGTGCGCCTAACCGCACAGCACGCGCAGTGGAGCAGCACACCCCGAGGTAAGCAGGGAGATCTCCGCGCGTTGCCGTGGGAAACAGCATGCCCCCTCATTACAACCTTTGCGGAGAACTGCCGTGATATATTTCGCTTGTCTATTCTTACTCGTCGGGGTCAAACGCGATGAAGACAGCGACGCGTCATTACGGGAAGAAATACGGGCGGGTTCCATTCAGTTCGCTGTGCGTAGTGGGGGCGCCGGCTCTGCGGGTCTGTAAGTATTTGAAGACGGAGACGCACTTTTAAAGGGCGATGATTCCTACAGCATATGATTCACTCCATACACTCTCAGAAATGAAGTAGCATGGAGGTAGATCTTTTTGTTCTTCAAGGATCAATTTTCCCAAATGTACCCTGAAAGTACAATAATGTTTGGGTGCAAATTAGTATGTTTTCCCAGCCAAAAAAAAGATACAAATGAGTTATATATTGTTGGCTAGGGGCTGCAAATGTAGGTATGTACCTCCAGGCCACTTCCCCAGTGACTAGCATAGGTATGTACCTTTTTAGCCACTTCTCTCACCTTTGGTGTATGGATGTAAATACCCCTCTGAGTGAAGCTGACAGTCTGCTCTTTGTTTTGGGAGTATTGCCATGAACCATGCAGGACTTCCAGACCTGTGTCACTGTCCAAATGCTTACGGACCTCACTGTACGTCCGAGGCTAAACTCCTGCCCTCATACCCTCTCAGAAATAAAGGTACAAAGTAACTGCACAAAAAACGTACAAAAGCTTGTCACCGGGATGGTACCCTATAGGAAGATAAAATTGCCAGCAATATATAATAAATTTGTACTGTTTTCTGCTAGGAAGACGTACTCATTTGTACCCAAAGAGAAGATTACGGTACTCTCAGGGTACATTTGAGAAACATTTGAAATTTGATCCGCGAGGAACAAAAATGCACCTCCTCTGTCGCTCCACTGCGAGTGTGGGAGTGGTGCATTGTGGGGGATCTCAGCACAAGCTTGTAAAATGTCCGCTTTTCCGGAGCGGGATCATCGGAGGGGGCATGCGCACACAGCCACAATGCTATTTACTTATTTATTTATTTATTTTGTAGTTACAAGGCTTTGGAACTAAAATAAATATCTTGATTCTTTTGGTCACACCCTTGGCATCTGGCTTGACAGATTGAGATTGTTTCTTGCTTGGCAGTTTCTGTAAAAAGACGGAAAATGGATTTAATTATTATTTAGATTTAGTTTTTTTCTTATTTTCTTTCTGAAGGCAGACACGTCAATCAATCAGTCAATCAAAATGAATTTGAGGTGGCAACCTTTGACCCACAGCATTCTGGAAATTAAAGCTATCTTCTGTAACCAGGCTTCATTTCGATAGCTCCAGTAGAGGGGCTGGTTGTTAACACATTCCTGTGAAAATGTCAGATTTAAAACAAATGCGATTGAATCTGCTTCAGTCTGTAAAGGTAGGTAGAACATTACCTGCTGTTAACATTCACTGAAAGCCTGTCAGCCAGTGGTGACCAGACCTGCCATTGGTCTGGATTCAAACTTTCTACACTTTACTGAGCTTGTCTGGTGTATCAGAACCATCCATCCATCCATCCATTATCTTAACCCGCTTATCCTGAACAGGGTCGCAGGGGGGCTGGAGCCTATCCCAGCATACATTGGGTGAAAGGCAGGAATACACCCTGGACAGGTCGCCAGTCCATCGCAGGGCACACACTATTCACTCACACACTCATACCCACGGGCAATTTAGACTCTCCAATCAGCCTAACCTGCATGTCTTTGGACTGTGGGAGGAAACCGGAGTACCCGGAGGAAACCCACGCAGACACGGGGAGAACATGCAAACTCCACACAGAGAGGCCCACGGCCGCCGGGGATTCGAACCCAGGACCTCCTTGCTGTGAGGCGGCAGTGCTACCCACTGCACCATCTGTGCCGCCACTGTAACAGAACCTATGTATGAAATACATACAACCATGCAAGCCCCATCTTCGGGTCCTCTTGTTTGACTCAGTTGCACCAGGCAACATCAATCGAGCACAGAAAAGTATTTGAATCCAAAACAAAAATTATGTCCTGTTGGTAACTGTTTCCAGGGTTCCTCCAAGTTCCCTCAGTTTACATTACATTACATTACTGGCATTTGGCAGACGCTCTTATCCAGAGCGACATACAGTTGATTAGACTAAGCAGGAGACAATCCTCCCCTGGAGCAATGCAGGGTTAAGGGCCTTGCTCAAGGGCCCGACTATGCGGATCTTATTGTGGCTACAGCGGGATTAGAACCACCGACCTTGCATGTCCCAGTCATTTAGCTTAACCACTACGCTACAGGCTGCCCCGTTTACATTTTACATCATTCTAAGGCAGCTTCACTTCAAGAAAAGCACGCATACAAAATTAAATATATGCTTCAGTATTGGCTAAAATGTAAATTACTTTTCCATACTGGGTGCTGATCTTAAGAGATATGAAACAATATCATATCAAAACATCATCGGCTATCCATCCATAGGAAGCTGGGGGTTAACAATAAAACCAAAAAAAAAAAAAAAAAAAAAGAATAAATTGGGTTATTGATTTTATACTCTCCTCCTTCAGTTCACTCCCCCAGTGTAAATATGTATTTAAGGAGGAAAGCGCTGTCCGCACACCACGGACGCACTCAGTGGCACTGATGGCCCCTGGATTCCGGGGCATTTGCATTTCGTTCTTCTTCGCTTGTGCCCTGCTCACACATGACTTGATAAGTGCATTATTTTTGCAGGAGCTCAGTGGAGAATATCTCCTGTATGTGCTGACATAATGTTTCCTTTTTATTGTGCAATTATCCGGCGTCACACACCTTCGCTAAGAACCTAAAACCTATTTGGATGAGCGCGACATTTTTTCTGCTGCTTTGAACCCCCCCCCCTCAATTCATTAAAGCAAATAAACATCAGCGGTGAGACCAGAGTTTAACTCCGGTGTCAGCGGGATGTGTTCAAGCAAGCAGCCGTGGGTCGGACGTCCCAACACACACACACACGCTGATACACTGACACACATACGTACACACACACGCACGCAGATACACTGACACACATACGTACACACACACACACACCCTGATACACTGACACACATACGTACACACACACGCACGCAGATACACTGACACACATACGTACACACACACACACACCCTGATACACTGACACACATACGTACACACACACGCACGCAGATACACTGACACATACGTACACACACACACACACCCTGATACACTGACACACATACATATACACACACACACAAGCACACACACACACAGGCAGATACACTGACGCACATACTTACACACACACGCACGCAGATACACTGACACACATACACACACACAGACAAACAACAAACCACAAACATACAGACGTACGCATGCACACACATGCACACACACACTCGGGCATACACACACACACACACATGCACACACACACACTCTGGCATGTACGGAACCTAACACACACACACACACACTTGAGTGCACACACAGACACACACACGCACACACACACACTTGAGCGCACACATAGACACACGCATCAAGGCAGAGAACGGGTCATAAATAACTGCCTTTATTCTGTTCCGTTGCATCTTTTTATATATATAATCCTGACACCAGCTTATCGGCGTCGCCCTGCACCGCTTTCCCGTGAGTTACGCGTCACGGAGGCGATATATCCCCAGCCCTGACTGCCAGGTGCGCTGTGAGACGCCCGTACGTTCCCGTGACAGGCCTGACGGATCTGATTTATTTATTACCCCCGGTATTTACCGCTGCCCCACTCTGCCGCGCACCGGTGCCGGCGACGGAGGAGGGGCGGGACCAGGCCGAAGGTACCGGGACCCGCAAGGCCGGTGGTTCTAATCCCGGTGTAGCCACAATAAAAAATCCGCACAGCCGTTGGGGCCCTTGAGCAAGGCCCCTTAACCCTGCATTGCTCCAGGGGAGGACTGTCTCCTGCTTAGTCTAATCAACTGTACGTCGCTCTGGATAAGAGCGTCTGCCAAATGCCATTAATGTAACGAAGAGTTTATCGCCCCGTGCGTCACCAACGCCAGCAGGACACTCCTGGTCTCTCTGTCCCCCCGCCTTATTTTATTAATATCCATAATCATAAATATCCGTAATTCGGCAGCGGAAACTCCTGTTATGTGCCTCCGTCTGAAAGCGGAAGAAGAGAGGAACGCAGGGGCCGATGTATGAATAAATAAATAAATAAATAACTGCAGTTGATTAGACTAAGCAGGGGACAATCCTCCCCTGGGTCAACGCGGGGATAAGGGCGTTGCTCGAGGGCCCAACAGTCGTGCAGATCTTATTGAGTCTGCATGGGGGCTCGAACCAGCAACCTTCCGGGCCCCAGTCACGTACCTCAGCTTCCAGGCTACAGGCTGCACGGAATTTCCCACTGAAGCCGTGAGAGAGTCTGTATAATATTTATTCACCAGATTATACTTTAAAAATTATGATGAATTACTTCATTAGTTAATAAATTAAATTGATAAGTTAACTGTAAGTATATAATTTCATATCAGACATACCTATCAATCAATCTCGATCATGACCGTACAGTTTTATTTATTTAATAACAGACAATAATTTTTTTTTGCTTTTTTACCATTCAGCCGCGGAATAAAAAGTCGTCTGAAAGTTATGGAGACCCGGCTATCATAACGACATTCCAGGCACTCTGTCACTCTCAGGGACCGACCCCATTCGCCGGAACTTGAACGATGTGCTTTTTATCGCTGTTTTTATTGTCATCTCTCGCAGTTCTGGCCGGACGTTAGAAATATTTTTTCACCCCATAAAAGGCAGACAAAGCCAGGCTGACTTTACCCCGGGTTTGTTTGTGTAGAAGTATTTTCCGCACCGTGATATTTAAGGTGTCCGGGGCAACGGCGATCCCTGTGTAATTTGAAACTGGAGAAAGACGCGTTGCATCCCACTGAATCCCCCTCACATGAGAGAACGCACAATCATGAGAACCGCCTGTTCACTTCGTCTATGTTCAACAGCCACTTACTGTGTGAACTTGGAAGTGTCCACCACTTCAATTTTTTTCATTACATTATTACATTATTACATTATTGGCATTTGGCAGACGCTCTTATCCAGAGCGACGTACAGTTGATTAGACTAAGCAGGAGACATTCCTCCCCTGGAGCAATGCAGGGTTAAGGGCCTTGCTCAAGGGCCCAACAGCTGTGCGGATCTTATCGTGGCTACATCGGGATTAGAACCACCGACCTTGGGTGTCCCAGTCATGCACCTTAACCACTACACTACAGGCCGCCCATTTACCTTCAAACTACCATACTGCCTGGAGCCTGTTTATAAAATGAGGTGAAGATGATCGAGTTGTTTCTTAGAGGGATAAAGTATACTCTTATTAAAAAGGCCCCTGAAAAGGCCCCCTCGATTCCACAGGGGAACCGTTGGAAGTTATTTTGAACTCTGTCATAAGTGTGACGTGTGAAAGCTCCCAGACAAAGAACCAGTTTGCCCAACAAAGAATCCTTTTCACTAGATCCCCTTTTCACTAGATCCCCTTTTCACTAGATCCCCTTTTCACTAGATCCCTTTTTCACTAGATCCCCTTTTCACTAGATCCCTTTTTCACTAGATCCCTTTTTCACGAGACCCCCAAATAATGGAGGAGACACAGGATTCGTCTGTGGAGTCACAGAGTTCCTCCTGGAGCCTATTGGAGTGGAGGGTGGGCTCTTTAACAGGAGTGGGAGAGAAAAAGAAAAGGAGAGAGAGAGAGAGAGAGAGAGAGAGAGAGAGAATCCAGGTAGAATGAAAAGACACCTTTCACAGACACAATGGTGGGTCACAGAGGTGAGGTCTATGTATCTGTGAGGAACAATGAGAGTAAACAAACGAACAGGGGAGTGTGGAGAAGGGGAGTGGGGTTCAGGATAAATCACGCCGTATTTTTAGCGGCGTCTGAGAGCCAGGGGCCCTGTTTGAGTGAGAGTCTCTTCACAAACATTTATTAGCGCAAAGCGGCTCAACTCCACGTCCTGCGGGCCGCAGTGTCCGCAGGCGTCCGCTCCCACCGTGATTTCACTAATTAGCTTATTATCTGAACCAAGCAGGTGAAATAATTAAAAGCATGTTCGGTATTTAATATTCTCCTCTCCGTTCCCAACGCAATTATGATTTTTCAACATCTACAATCCATCCTGTCATGAACCCTAAACAATGGCTCCAATCGGAACCCTGCGATGCCACAGAAGAATCACACCCAGTTAACGCCTTTCTTTGTCAGGCAAATTGCTCTTGGTCTGGGAGCTTTCACTCTCCACCCTACGATAGGGGGTTCTGTAAGGAACTTAAACGGGTTCCACTATGGAATCAAGCCTACAGAAGAATACATTTTGTCTGCATTTCCTCTTATAATTTGTAAAAAATTTAGATTGCCTCACTTTTCTCAAGAGTGACGTGAGTTTAATGGGGAAGACATTTTCCACCCATGATTTTAATTTATTAATTGCCATGGAGATTACTCTTGACCTAAGCCCCTAGTCTGGAGGACACCCATCCAGTGTGTTCTTTTATTGCGGAAGATTAAATATAATGAGAACTGGAGACTGTTTAATTCAGTCATAAATTTTCACATTTTTGGCCAGTCCGGGGTCGTATTTGGGTCTCAATGTAATGAAAAAAAGACCTCAGACCTCAGCAATTTTAACACATACTGATGCGGATAGAACATAAAAACATACAAAGCACATGAGAGGTGACTTTATGTAGGCTACACATGACACAGAAATGCACTATACCAGGGGTCGGCAACCCTGGTCCTGGAGAGCCGCAGGGTGTGCTGGCTTTTGTCGTTACTCAGCACTTAATTGATTGATTAAACCAGTGGATTACACAGTTAATTCGCCTCACCTGGTTTCTTGGGTATGAATCAGTTGCTGGTATTAAGGCGAAAACAAAAACCAGCACACCCTGCGGCTCTCCAGGACACTACACTGACCACTTTATTAGCTAGTAGGTACACCAGCTTGTTAATGCAAATATTTAATGAGCCAATCATGTCAGCATCTAAATGCATAAAAGCATGCAGTCAAGTCAAAAGGTTCAGCTGTTTTTCAAACCAAATGTCAGAATGGGGAAGAAATGTGATCTCAGTGACTTTGACCGTGGCATGATTGTTGGTGCCAGACAGGGTGGTTTGAGTATCTCAGAAACGAATGGCTTGGATTCTTTGATTTTCATGCACAACAGTCTCTAGAGTTTGCAGAGAATAGTGCAAAAAACAAAAGAAAATCCAGTGAGCAGCAGTTCTGCAGACAGAAGCGCATCGTTAATGAGAGAGGTCAGTGGAGAAGGGCCAGACTGGTCAAAGCTGACAGGAAGGTGACAGTAACACAAATAACGACACATTACAACAGTGGTATGCAGAAGAGCATCTCAGAACAAACCTGTGAATGGTTAGGCTACAGCGGCAAGACCAATAAGTCTCAAAAATAAGTCTCAAAAATACCTAATAAAGCGCTCACTGAGTACATAGCTTACATGGTAAATGAGCAACTGTGGAAGGAAGCTAAAATGATCTTCTGAAGATCTCATTATCTTAATTATTGTATTATATTAAATTAACAGCTAGGATGAGCGTTCTCTAATGTTACGCCATATCTTGCCTTGATGCTCAAATGCTATTTATTTTCACATACCTGTTTAGAGGAAAGTGTGTACATTTCACACTAAAAACTATATGGTGAAAGAGGCGCTGTTCTCATTCGACCAAAACTGGCCTGTCTGTTTTCGGCATGTCCAAGTGTCTGTTTTGGACATGCCGAAAACAGACAGGCCTGTTTTGGTAGTATGATATTCATAGATGTAATATACTGTATGTTTTCCACACAAAATACAGGCTACTGTACAACTGAAAATTAGAGCAAAAAGTTTGCAGGCAGGCATGCTCTGCAGGAGGCCTAGAATCACCTCGATGCTAAGGCTGCAGAAATCAGTTAATGTTGCTTTCCGCCTAATTTAATTTAATTTAATTTATTAGTGTCTCTGACAGGGACAATGTACATTAATAACGTTTCTGTAAACGTGCCAGTGTTAGCCAGCGATTTAATTCTAATTAAGTCTCATTTTTATCTGTTGTTTTCCATCATGTTTTTGGACTGCGGGAGGACACCCCACGGGAACGCGGGGGGGAGAACGGTCAAACTCCACACGGGGGAGGGTTCCGGGCTCGCCAGCCGGGACTTGAACCCAGAGCCTCCTGCTTCTGGGCTGACACGGCTGGCCCCGGCACCACCTGTCGCAGCGCCGAGGGTACGTACGGAGTGTGGGCGGCCCGTTTACGGTCAGGTGCCAGGCGGCTTCTCGCCACAAAAAGAGGGCGGCCTGTAGTGTAGTGGTTAAGGTAAAGGACTGGGACCCGCAAGGTCGGTGGTTCGATCCCCGGTCGAGCCACAATAAGATCCGCACAGCCGTTGGGCCCTTGAGCAAGGCCCCTTAACCCTGCATTGCTCCAGGGGAGGATTGTCTCCTGCTTATGTAACAGGTGAGAAATTGCCTGAGTCCAAGGTGGGATTTGAACCCCAGCCTCTCGCTTGTCCAAATATTTGTTGAACGAACGCGTTACCAGTCAGCTAAAGACGAACTCGCCTCTAGCCAAGGGCAACAACGTTCTTTTGAATTTGACGGTTACGTCATCGGGGAGTGTTGTCGCGGTAACCTGCTACCAGCCTTCGCTTTCACTGCACTTCACCATGCTTACTAGCGAACTAGCTGAGCTAACCATGCTACACTTAGTCTAATCAACTGTAAGTCGCTCTGGATAAGAGCGTCAGCTAAATGGCAATAATGTAATGCAAGGCAATATGAGGAGTGCTGCCTCACTGTCAGAAGCGCCTGCCTTGAGCTCTGGGGACAGATCCGCAGTGACCATCCGCTCCGTCTTGCGTCAGATTTAGAAAAGAAACGGAACGGACTCTCCCTCCGGACGGAACGGACTCTCCCTCCGGACGGAACGGACTCTCCCTCCGGACGGAACGGACTCTCCCTCCGGCGTCTCCGCGTGAGCGCCTCTGCCCGGGGATTCCGTCGTTGCCGTGGTAAGTAAGTAAGTAAGTAAGTAAATTTTATTTATATAGCACCATTCACAGACAGAGTCACAAAGTGCTTCACAGGATCAAAAATAAATAAATAAATAAGTAATAACAATAATAATAATACATAAAACAACAGTCAATAAAACCAGCAAATCACAAATAAACAAACATGAAATAAATGGAAATACAGTCACAAAATCGGCTAGATGAACGCCTGTCTGAAAAGATGTGACTTTAGCTGCATTTTAAAAATTTCCACAGATGCCACAGCTCTTAAATCCGGTGGAAGAGAATTCCATAATTTAGGTGCCACCGATTCGAAGGCTCGGTCACCCTTAGCTTTGAGCCTAGTGCGAGGGACAACCAGTAAGCCCTGGTCAGAAGACCTCAGAGACCTGCCGGCAACATATGGGTGGAGGAGATCACGAAGGTAAGCAGGTGCCTGACCGTGGAGGGTGTGCGTGGTGTGCGTGTTCTAGATGCTTCCCCCACGGCTTCTCAGGGCCGGGCGCTTGCGTGTGGTTCTTTTAACACGCCGGTAGATCGCTTAAAGGATAAAGGACCAGCCTCAGCTGCGGGACGAGGTCCTTCTTCGCCCCTGTGTGGCGGACGGGGGCCATCTTGGTTTCGTCTGAAGTGGTCCGCGCCCCTCTCTCCGGGGTCTTTGATGTCATTCATAAAGTTGGGACGGTGTCGTCTGGACGTCGCTCGGAGAACTCCGCACACGCTGACGCGGCGGCGGGGATGAAAGGATGATTATGTTTTTATGTATCAAAGACTTTCCACTTAATTGTCCCTCCATGTCATCTTTTCTCTCTGTGAGCAGGAGATTACATTTGGCAGTCCCTTCTGGAAGGCTTCAAAGAGCCTGAAACAAAAAGGAGACAAAAAGTCCTTTAAAAAAGCAAAAAGAAAAAAAAAAAGCTCTTAGCTAATATCCCAGGGAAAATAAACAGTGGAAGTTTGACAGATGGACTTGTTTTACTTTCTTTTTTTTCGGTTGTTGTTGCTTGTTTGTCGCGGTTTTACGGCCGAACCCCCGTGACCTCTCCCGCTGGGTCTGGAGTATGAGTGAGTGTCAGCAGGTGGCAGAAGGGGTTGAAGGGTTCGTATACAACTCTCCTAACCGAAGATTTAATACTTCCTTCTTCCTTCATAAAAGAAGAAGAAGAAAAAAAAAGAATCGACAGAAAGTGGTACATTCAAGTGAAAAGCTCAAAGTCTAATTTGATTTGAAAGGAACAAAATTAGCTTTTAAGCAGAAGACGGTAAAATGTATGCCCTGCTTTTGGGGAAATTAGAGCATTAGAGAAAAGTATTTATAGGAAATACATTTTCTGACTGCTGGCATCTTCCACAGAAAATCCGCAGACGACAAAAGAATCTGAAATAAAACATAATGAATTATTGTCTGAGCGCTCTGAATCTCTCTGAGCATGCAGGCCGAGAAGCGTTTAAAGCAGAATCTATGAAATCATCTGTCCTGCGAGAAGCTTATGTTGTGCCAATGTTAATATGGATTGAAATACCTTATAAGCACTTCATAGAGGTGGCGTAACCATGGGAGAATAGTAAACACTGACATAGCGCGGGCAATTACTTTCACTGCATGGTCACGTGACATCGCAACAGGAAGTGAGACGTAGCGGTCGGGCGCCTACGCGTTTAAACGCCGCTGAGTTGACCGATCGCTACGAGGGCGCACAATTACATCGACGGTTAAAAGTCGACGTCGCGTGTCGGACTAAACGGACCCTCAAAGGTTATGGGATAAGCATTCATTATACCGCCTCTCGTAAATTCGGCCATAAATATTTGTTTTCGCACGTACACTATGTCAGACCTGCTGTCATGGCGACCATCGCCCGAACACTGCTTAGTCATGGAGGGATGATTGAAATAGGACAGTAGATGTCATAACTGTGCTGCATAATATGTATTACATTCTTTATTATGTGCATAACAGGGGCGACATGGCTCAGGCGGTAAGAGCAGTCGTCTCATTGGCTCAGGCAGTAAGAGCAGTCGTCTCATTGGCTCAGGCAGTAAGAGCAGTCGTCTCATTAGCTCAGGGAGTAAGAGCAGCCGTCTCATTGGCTCAGGCAGTAAGAGCAGTCGTCTCATTAGCTCAGGGAGTAAGAGCAGTCGTCTCATTGGCTCAGGCAGTAAGAGCAGTTGTCTCATTGGCTCAGGCAGTAAGAGCAGTCATCTCATTGGCTCAGGCGGTAAGAGCAGTCGTCTGGCAGTCGGAGGGATGCCAGTTCGATCCCTCGCCTGGGCTGTGTCCCTGAGCAAGACATCTAACCCCTAAATGCTCCTGACGAGCTGGTCGGTGCCTTGCATGGCAGCCAATCGCCGTTGGTGTGTGAGTGTGTGAGTGTATGTGTATGAATGGGTGAATGAGAAGCATAATTTGTACAGCGCTTTGGATAAAGGCGCTATATAAATGCCAACCATTTACCATGTTTTGGGTCTCCGTATACTCCGTATACAGGTGTCCCTCCATAACATTGTTGACATTCAATAAACATAATTACAGAGATTTAATACGGAGCCCACAACCGTTTAATTGCGGCTAGGATGCTGATAATGTTAATTTCATGTAAGAATGTGAAAAGTGATGACATTTCAAATGTGATTTAATAGAGTGGGGGGGGGGGGTGTGCCGGAGGGCTTGGAGTAGGGGGGGGGGATTATCGGGGGGCATCGCAGAATTCTCTTACCTTCACACATTCCTCCAACTGTGAAAGAAGACGGTTTCAAATTCATGCTGCGCTACGCATTGAAAGTATGATTACTAAGACTCAGCAGCCTTCAGTTATTAGACTCTCCCGCAGTGACAGTGAAGGTACTGTACATTTCCGATCTTCCAGATCCACATCTCCCAAATGCACCCTGGATGTACAGTAACGTTCTCCTTGGGCACAGATGAGTATGTTTTCCAAGCAAATTATATATTGCTGGCTAGGGGTACAAATTTATGTGCCTATAAGGTAGCATTTGTACGTTTTTAGCCATATTTTATACCTTTATTTCTGAGATTGTGCTGTTCTCTGGGATTGTTTTCCTGCAATTGCAACAGATCTCAAACCTGATCTCTAATTTTCCACATTTTTTCCATTAAGATTCTATTGTACATTTTTTTCCGTTCTGTTAGTGTGGTGGTAAAACATTCGGAATTGCTTTTTTGAAAATGGGTGTGTGTGTGCCCGTGTGCCTGTGTGTCCAATTCTTCACACTGATCATATGGGCGATGACCTCGTGGCTCGATATCCTCGTGATGTCTGATATGGCCAAAAAGATGTTCGCATCAATGCCCGGCATCAAAATGAGAGCTCGGTCATTACATTGCATTACAGTCCTCCATAACCAGGTATTAAGGCTTCATAACCATGCTATAACATCATTATAAAGCATTCGTAAGTGTATGCTGTGCTTTTTGAAACATGACTTGACAGGGTATGTTAAGAGCGGATACTAACTGGATGAAAACCACACGTACCGTTACAAAACAATCATGACAGTTAAAAAAAACAAAACAGTTTTTGTTTCTCCCTGAGAATTATTTTCTTTTTTTAGATGCTTTTTGCATAATCCATGCAACAATACATGCAATTTCATATGCATAATTTGCAATAATGTTTTCATAATTGTAATTCCATACGGAGCCGCAGTGTTATAAGCTTGCAAAAAAAAAAAAAAAAAAAACTATGCTGGAAATGAAAATAAAATAAAGTATGAATATTCTCAGCGGCGGGGAAAACAGGGAGGTAATGTGTTTTTAACGCCCGACGTTACCCCCAAACCAAGCGTGAGAGCGGGGCTGTGATGAGCCGCCTCAATCGCTCTTCAAATCCCACCGACAGAGAAATTAGCCCAGTTGTCCGCCCAAGCGCATGATTGGCCGGTCCCCCGCTGTGGCCCCGCCCCCCTGGCTGACAGGCCGTGTCACATTTAGAGCGATTGGAAGGCCGGCGCCTTTCAGCCCGCCAATCACGCGGACACAAACGGGGTCTGATTACGCAGCGGAGAAAAAAAAAACAAAAAGATTAATTATTGATAGGCACTGTCAAAGGGAAGGTAGAGGCGGCTGGTGAATACGATCGTGACCTTATTTGCTTTTATGTGATAGACTCGCAAGGGCTCTCACTGGCGGGGGCGAGAGGCACGGTTCGTAACGCTCCACGGTAAATTTGCTGTGACATACTACTGGAAATAAAGCGAGTCGCTGATAGTGTGAGAGAGCAGAGGAGAGGAGACGGCCGTCCTGGGAGAAAGGCTTTCCGATCTAAGACGCCGGACAAGGGGCGATTCATTACCCCTGTCAGGAAAGAGTGGCCGTCGGTTGACCCCTGTGTAATTGTGTCGACAGGCCACAAATGAAGACGATCTAAGATGGCTCTGACGCTGCCTACCTCCTTCTTCTCTTAGCGAGGCATCGTGTGACCCCCTTCCTCTCTCAGTGGAGGATCAAGGGACATCTTCCCCTCTCAGTGGAGGATCAAGGGACATCTTCCCCTCTCAGTGGAGGATCAAGGGACATCTTCCCCTCTCAGTGGAGGATTATGGGACATCTTTCTTTCTCAGTGGAGGATTATGGGACATATTCCTCTCTCAGTGGAGGATCATGGGACATCTGTCTTTCTCAGTGGAGGATCATGGGACATCTGTCTTTCTCAGTGGAGGATCATGGGACATCTGTCTTTCTCAGTGGAGGATCATGGGACATCTTCCCCTGAGTGGAGGATCATGGGACATTTCCCCCTCACTGGAGGATTATGGGACATCTTCCTCACAGTGGAGGATTATGGGACATCTTCCTCTCTCAGTGGAGAATCATGGGACATCTTCCCCACAGTGGAGGATTATGGGACATCGTCCTCTCTCAGTGGAGGATCATGGGACAAATTTATTTCTCGGTGGAGGATCATGGGAACTCAGTCTTTCTGTCTCAGCTCATTGTCTATCTGTTTTCCTTCAACGTCTTCCCACTTCTCCGCTCTTTTCCCGGACAGAGATAACATCATTATTATAATTATTATCAAACCCCCTAGTGATTGCTAATTACAGATTTTCTGGGGAGACATCGGCTCTGGAGGTAAGAGCAGTCGTCTGGCAGTCGGAGGGTTGCCGGTTCGATCCCACCCTCAAAGTGTCCCTGAGCAAGACACCTAACCCTAAATGCTCCTGACGAGCTGGTTGGTGCCTTGCATGGCAGCTGTTGGTGTCTGAGTGTGTGTATGAATGGGTGAATGAGAAGCATCAATTGTACAGCGATTTGGATAAAGGCGCTATATAAATACAGACATTTGGGCAGGCCCACATTTCTGTTCAAGGGCGAGGCACGACCTCAACAACCATCATCGGTGGTGCAACCAAACGACATAACGGGTCGGGAGTATTTTAATCTCGTTCTTTATAACTTGCGCGTATGCAAATGTTCCCTGGCGAGGTGAATTAAAGCTCACTGACAGCGGCCTGCTAGTACCCAGGGCAAGGACGGACCAGGCGTGGAGCGAATGCGGGGATCGTTCGGTCGCACAACGGACGAGGTCTACTCAAGAGTCAAGCCCCTCCGCTGATGTGGAGGCTTGTGTTACTTAGCGGCGCGACCATCAAAACGTCAGGTACCCTCACGTCAGGTATCCTCACGGCCTCAAGGACACGCCCGTCCCCGGTCCGTACGCAAACCGCCGGTGATTTATCTCCGTAATAAGAATGCTAAAGGAGTAGAAGTGCGGAGAGTATTTCAGCCTGTGCCGTGATGTACGCACGGCGCTCGTGTTCACTCATTGTAAAATGTATTTCGTGAGAGAACAGGTTCTGAGGAATTGCATATTGTTGTATATTGAGATATGGCCTTTGGTGTAATACCTAATGGGGTTTTTTTTTATAGCGGAACATGTAGCCGGCTATTATTGTGAAGCGCCCAGGCTCTCCAGATGGCGGGCTGAGTTAAGAGGCGAGCGAAGCTTGCGAGATCACGCGTGTTTAAGGTTACGAGGGGCACGGGTGGGTTGAAAGTGCCGCGGCTTTCGTGACACGGTCGGTTTTTCCCGTGAAGAGCTTCTCCAGCGCTCTCTCACGCCCTGTTTAAATCACTGTAAATAACACGGCTGCCATTTCTGCGTCACTGGAGGGGCACTCATAGGCCATATTTAATAGACTGTGGGCCCTCTCGTAGACTAACACTCGCTGACGGCAACAGTGGCTGTGTGTGTAACAAGCACATGCTTATGCACATGGATGCACACACAGGCAGAGTCACACACGCACACACACACACACACACAGATAAACATGCAGACGCATACACAGATGCACTGAAAATGCACATGCTCACACATGCATCCACACGCACAAGCAGATAGATACAGGCACACACACACACACACACACTCACACACACTCACACACACACACTCACACTCACACAGGCACACACACACACAAACATACACTCACACACACGCATACATACACGCACACACACGCACACACACACTCAAACACACACTCACACACACACACATGCACACATACACTCACACACACACACACATGCGCACACTCAAACACACACACACACACACTCAAACACACACTCACACACACACATACATGCGCACACTCAAACACACGAACACACACACTCATCCACACACACACACACACACACACACACGCACACACACACTCAAACACACACACACACACACACACACGCACACACACACTCAAACACACACACACACACACACACACACACACACATGCGGGATGAGGCTCAGATATTGACGGACAGAGACAGATGGAGCTGTCTGTTGGCTGCCTGGGCTAATCCAGTTTGTCCTGTATTGGGGGGGGGCCTTTAAAAACATAAAATGTGTTCCCTTTTATTAAAGTAAGTTTGCCATTCTTACTGTACTCGTTTTGTCATGTGGACCAATTAACAGCTAGACTTAGTCGCTTTTCAGCAACGGAACCAAAGACTTCCCTTAATTTCCAAACACTTTCAGGGCCGTACTTGCTTTTCTATGGACTAGTATGCTGAGTGCAACGTAATTTGCGCACTGATTCATGGGTAGTCAGTCTGATTACTTGCACCGGTCCATTTCGCTGTTTAACTTCCTATTGCGTGACAGCCCTTATATTAAACTCCCAGTGCTCTTTCCTGCTCCTGTCCAGGGGATTCTCTCCCCAGTGAAAGCCTGTTATTGTCGACGGTCCCACCAGTGCTTGCAGTGGGCAGGAGTAGACAGCTACACCACGCCAGGACTAAGCTGCTAACTCTTCTCTTCAAGCCCTTGCCCTGTTACTGACGCATAACTTACCGATAAAAGTACAAGAGTTTTATGTCACTTGTCGTAACATAGGGGTCGGCGGGCCTGTAGCGTAGTGGTTAAGGTAAATGACTGGGACACACAAGGTCGGTGGTTCGATCCCCGGTGTAGCCACAATAAGATGGCACAGTCATTGGGCCCTTGAGCAAGGCCCCTTAACCCTGCATTGCTCCAGGGGAGGATTGTCTCCTGCTTAGTCTAATCAACTGTACGTCGCTCTGGATAAGAGCGTCTGCCAAACGCCAATAATGTAATGTAATGTAATGACCTGACATGGTCTGTTGTGTGGTCGTGTGTAGCGTGTGGTGACAGTGTCGTGTCAGCCTGAGGGCGTGTTTTCTGCGGCGTAGCGGCACTTCGAGTGCTGATCGGCACCGCGGCGCACGGTCGTGTCAGGCCTCTCAGAAATGACACGGCTTCATCATCCCCCTGCTCAGACTCCTTTATCTCAGGCTTAATGAACACTTTAATGCAGGAACGATACGGCGCAGTCTCTCCAAAATCAGCAACCAATTCACATCCAATTAAGGAAGGGAAAGTGAGTTAGCCGCGTAATCAACCGCTTTCATCGATCGGTTAAGTGCGGGGTAACCTTGGGAAACCTGCCGGCTCTGTGGATCTGCGGCACCCGGGCTAAGGCCCGCCGGTTTACACGCAAAAACTTCTAGAAGATTCTCTGCCTTCTGCGACTTCCGGTCGCTCTCGCTGTGCACGCGGTCAGCTTTCGGCGGAAGCTGCGATCGTAATCACCGTGGTTACCGGTAAACATGGCGTCTACAGGTCGCTATTTGAATGAAGAGGTGTTTAACCCCCCTCCCCTGCCCCTTCCCGATTGGACGAAATCTTCCTCCTCCTCCTCCTCCTTTTCCTCCCTGCAGCAGCTCCGCCCGGTTCCCTGCGGGGGGGTCACGTGACCGGCGGTCACGGCGCTGGGTTTTCGGACCCCCGCGGGGACGGGGACGGGGACGGGGGGGCTCGGGGGGGCTCGGGAGAGGCGGAGCGTCGGCTGGAGAAACACGCCGCTAAGAGCCGGCGTCCAGACGGAACGCCATTACGGGCGCGCTCCGTAAAACAACCGCCAAGCCGTGAAGGAGAGCCGCGCGCTCTTCCTTTCTCCTCCGTTTCCCGTCTTTTATTTCCATTCGGTGTCATCAGCCGGCCGGAGTCACGACCAGGGGAGCTCACCGGCCAGCCACCTGCCTCTCCTCCACATTCACACATAAAACAACTTCTCCCGCATTTATTCCTCTTTTTACTTTTATTTTTCATCGACCGAAAAGCGACCCCCTCTTTCTAACATCCCACTGTGCCGCGCAGTTGTGTGTTTCTCGATTTCGATAAAACGACAGAGGGGAACGCACACCTTCGGAATAAAGTAGCCGCGGGAAATGTGAGTGGGTGAACGTGGAGGCCGGCGCATTGTTGGGTTAAAAGACGTGGAGGCATTGTTGGGTTAAAAGACGTGGAGGCATTGTTGGGTTAAAAGACGTGGAGGAGGCGCATTGTTGGGTTAAAAGACGTGGAGGCGGCGCATTGTTGGGTTAAAAGACGTGGAGGAGGCGCATTGTTGGGTTAAAAGACGTGGAGGAGGTGCATTGTTGGGTTAAAAGACGTGGAGGCATTGTTGGGTTAAAAGACGTGGAGGCGGGCGCATTGTTGGGTTAAAAGACGTGGAGGAGGCGCATTGTTGGGTTAAAAGACGTGGAGGCATTGTTGGGTTAAAAGACGTGGAGGCATTGTTGGGTTAAAAGATGTGGAGGAGGCGCATTGTTGGGTTAAAAGACGTGGAGGCATTGTTGGGTTAAAAGACGTGGAGGCATTGTTGGGTTAAAAGACGTGGAGGCATTGTTGGGTTAAAAGACGTGGAGGCGGCGCAGTGTTGGGTTAAAAGACGTGGACGCGCAGTGTTGGGTTAAAAGACGTGGAGGCGGCGCATTGTTGGGTTAAAAGACGTGGAGGCGGCGCATTGTTGGGTTAAAAGACGTGGAGGCGGCGCATTGTTGGGTTAAAAGACGTGGAGGCGGCGCATTGTTGGGTTAAAAGACGTGGAGGCGGGAGCATTGTTGGGTTAAAAGACGTGGACACGGGCGCATTGTTGGGTTAAAAGAGCGGGCGGGAGCGCACGTGTTTTCTCATCACCGGAGACGCAGCTCATCTTCGCCAAGGCTTTTGATCTCACACTAAATAACTAAATAACAATATAACGTAATGTACCGAAAGGTCACCGACTACAGTACTGGTAGCAACCACAGATCACAGATCACCAGGCTGCCAATCAATTGTCTCACTACCATATTCATGAGCCATTGTCACTTTGTCCTGTGAGCCGATATTTATATATTACTCCGCATGTTTTCATGAGAGACCGGCCTTGGTTTGAGTTGGGGTGTTTTTGTTTGCATGAGATGTGTTTGGATATCACAAGAGCGTGACACAGCGCCTGAAAGCGTGAATCTCACACCAAAACGTAAGAGTTGGCAACCCTGAAGACTGAAGTAATTGTTAACATTTGCTAAGCCTTCAAACCGCACCTTCCGAAGACCTGAAGCGCTTTAGAATCTTGGGAATCTGTAAGTGGCTTCGACAGCAGCATGTTATTACAGCGATAATATTTGTAATGTTTATATTTTGTGTGTGTATGTGTGTTTTCTGAAAATACAAATTTTCAGGTAAAGCGTAGTCATTTATTCATGAAACCAGGGGAGTGGTTACATTAGCAGTCCCTGAACACGTTATTAAAGATAAAAAAAACTCCCACACATTTCCGCGTTAAAGAAATGGCCTTTTTTTTTTTCCTCCCCACTCGCTCGTTTGTCTTCTGTGACTAAGCCTGAAATTGCTGATGAGCCGGAGTAATTAGTTAAGTGCTCGGAGGCGCAGGCCGGTTTCCGGAAATCTCCGGGACTCCGTGACCTTCGTTAGGGAATAAAGGAGGATGAGACGTTCGTTCGGGGGCAGAGGAGTCCGCCCTTGAACAGAGACATCGTTATTTCCCCTGCCGATACGCTAGTAAGAAGCGCTCCAGTTCCACTTGAGTCTCCGTGTGTGTGTGTGTGTGTGTGTGTGTGTGTGTGTGCGTGTGTGTGTGGGGGGGGGGGGGGGGGGTTATACAGACAGGCAAGTTCATTGGGGTGGGGAGGCGGGGTGGTTGGGCAAGGTTTTTGTAATGCATCGCAGAGCAGCTGCTGTGGAAACAATTGCAAACGGCTCATTGATCAGAGACGGGAGAGTGATAGAGCCATCTCTCCATGTCCCCTGTGTGTGAGAGTGTGTGTGTGTGAGTGTGTGTGTTTGTGTGTGTTTGTGTGTATCATTGTGTCAGACAGGAGAGTGGTAGGGCCATCTCACTGTGTCCCCTGTGTGTGTGTGTGTGTGTTTGTGTGTGTGCATGCATGTGTATGTGTTTATGTGTGAGTGTGTGTTTGTGTGTGTGTGCGTGTGCGGGCATGCATGTGTGTGTGTGTGTGTGTGAGACAGGAGAGTGATTGCATTGCTCCAGGGGAGGATTGACTCCCGCTTAGTCTAATCAACTGTACGTCGCTCTGGATAAGAGCGTCTGCTAAATGTCAATAATGTAATGTAATGTCGATCCCAATGTTGCTTCCACTTAGGGGTTTGCCCCCCCCCCCCCCAGGAGCCCTAATAACCCCTGCTCAACACCACTGACCACTGTGTTCCCGCCATCTGAGATGTATAAAAATGTTCAAAACAGTCACAGTTAAAGGCTCCATGCTAATGTGCCCTGCAGAGCACATGCAGTACAATACAGAGTCCAGGAGCAAATTAATTAAACTAATTTAACATTTAACTGTGTACCTTTGCCCCCCCCAAAGTCTGATTACTGTTTAAACCTTAAAAGTCCATTATTGTGTTATTTTATTGTGTCCTGATATCCACATAAAAGTGTTTGTTTGGCTTAAAGATCTCTATCCCATTTTAAATGTGCATTCCCTAGCACCTATCATGGGCTTTACCGAGAACAGGCTGTGTCTTTAAGGCTGGTTGGAATCAGTGAACCTCTGTTCTGATTGGCTGGCTCGCTCCAACACCCAACACCGAGCGTTTGGATTCGTCCCGGCTGCAAGGTTGGCGTGCTGAAGTAAATAAGCATATTGTTGTGATGTCACAACTTCACGGAAGTCCAAACAGCTCAGTTTAAACGCATATCTTCTTGTGTGGATTTATGTGGGACTGTGCGTTTTGATACTTTCACAGTGTTTTTTATAGCACCTTCTGCTCCTTTACTACCCACATACTGTAGCAAGAGAAATGTCATTTTCCACAATATGGGACCTTTGAGGTGTGAGATCGGAAATATGTGATTAGAATGCCCTTAAAGACACCGTGAAAGTTAGAACAGCACTAAGTTTCTGTGTTATGACGTGTACGTGAGGGAAACTGATCTTTCAGGGGGAATTTCTTAAGGGCGGAGAGTCACTTCGACTGATGTGAAACGCGGACGTGGAAGAATATGAATTTCGATTCTAGCTTTGGTTTACGGAGCACTCCGACGCTGATGGACGAATCATTACTGGCAGTTGAAAGCGATGGAGTTCTAGAACACTGACTTTGAATTTTGAAAAAAAAAACACTTCAGAAGACCTTGCTCTTCAAAGGGGTATTCCAATTGAGTGCATAGCAAACAAGGGCGTAAAGTAAAATAACTAAGCACCGAAAAACCGAGAACCTAGAAGTTAAACCCACCCCTGGTCCCTCCGTTATACCAGCCCACACACTGGAGCGACGCAGAGAGACGGTCTGGAGACTGGAGACCAGACGCACGAAGACGGAAAACTTCCCACGCACGCAAAACACGGGCGTAGAAGACACGAGTCGGAATGAACAAAAAAACGGCGACACGACGCCGGTTATGCAAAAATCTAAACGGAGAGAGAGAGCTGGTTTATTTTCCCCAGCCTTTCATCGTCCTACACGCTCTCCTCACCGCCACGGGCCCGTCCGTGAAACAACGCCGTAATTACCCCCTTAACTGCGAACGCGCTGCGTGTACCCATCCGCGCATCAATTATCCATGAAGATTTAGCAGTGGGAGGGTCCCGTCACGATTGGGACATCGTTCGCCCCCCCCCCCCTGCCCCGTCTCCTGGGGGGGACCTGCGAGTGATCACAAACCCCCCCCCCCCATCCCCAGTTTAAATATTTAATCACAGCCTCCCTCTTTTTCCCTCTTTTCACTGTTCCTGCCATCAGAGCTCTGACTGTTTCTCCTTTAAGCAGAGAGAGAGGAGGAACACTCGCTCTTTTTATCCCCATCGCAAAAAAAACAAAAACACAAAGCTTTTCAACTTGAACCTGGGCGTCTGGAGTCTAGTTCACGGACAGTGCAGTATTAATCAGACTAATGAACTCCCTGAAGCGGCCCCTCTGTGACCTGCTCGGGCCTGGGACGCAAACAGGATTGCAGTGGAGGGCTTTAGGAGGAGTCATCGGGGGGCCATAGTGTAAGAAGAACACAAGGTCGTAGTGTTGCTACTCACTAGCTGTGAGATACCGATCTGACTGATCCACATCCATCCACATCGATCTGCACCGATCCACAATGATCCACATCGATCGCACCGATCCACAATGATCCACATCGATCTGCACCGATCCACAATGATCCACATCGATCGCACCGATCCACAATGATCCACATCGATCGCACCGATCCACAATGATCCACAATGATCCACATCGATCCACAATGATCCACAATGATCCGCATCGATCCACAATGATCCACATCGATCGCACGATCCACAATGATCCACATCGATCGGCACCGATCCACAATGATCCACATCGATCTGCACCGATCCACAATGATCCACATCGATCGCACCGATCCACAATGATCCACAATGATCCACATCGATCCACAATGATCCACATCGATCGCACGATCCACAATGATCCACATCGATCGGCACCGATCCACAATGATCCACATCGATCGCACCGATCCACAATGATCCACATCGATCGCACGATCCACAATGATCCACATCGATCGGCACCGATCCACAATGATCCACATCGATCTGCACCGATCCACAATGATCCACATCGATCCGATCCGTACGCCCGCTCTATGAGGGGGGTCCTCTGAGGGAGGGGTGTTAGGGGGAGTCTAATTTCTCTCAGTCAAAAAAAAAGTCAAAAGCAAAATGAATTAAAGGCCAAGGTATGAGGTATTTTTTCAAAAGTCCATTAGCTGCACCACTGGACTTGTGTTTAAATCACCTGTATGGGCCGAATATCGACAATATACTTGCGCTCCGTCCCGGGAGACCAAAGGTTTGGGCTCCATCTGCACCACAATTTATGCAAGAAATGTCATGTCGTGTCATATGCTTCCCGGTCAAGGGTCGAGGAACAGCGAGCATACATAATGTGAAGGAGCAGGGGAGGGGGAGGGGCAGGGCAGGACGTCCTGATCCCAGCGTCCCTTTCCGTGCCAGCAAACTTACGAGTTTGCGTTTTTTTATTTTTTTTTGGTGAAACTTTCTGAAGGGTAATAGATCAGGCAGAGCGGCCGCGATCAGGGAGGAGGAGGTTTAAAAGCCCGAGCTCATCAGAACAAACAAACAATAAAGCACATTTCGGCAAAAATAAATAACAGCTCCGTTCCCGGCCTCGGTCAGCCCCTCTTTAATCATTCACGGCCCTCTCGCGGCGTTCATTTCCATACGTGTGGGAGCGGCCTCAACCCACTCAAAGCCATTCCTATATTTCACTCTGCCGCTCCGCCGTTCTGCCGCTCCGAGGGGGGGGGGCGGGGGGGGCTAGCCGCCACCGACGCAGGCGGAATCAAGGACAAGCGACACGCCACAAATCATTTTCAGGAGAGAAGGAGGAAGCCGGCAGGTGTGCCCTGTCCGGCCGGATTTCTGACGCAGCGGGGGGGGGGGGGGGGGGGGGAGAAGGAACTCTTCATTTTAGGAACTCTTTGTCCCCCTGCCTCCCCCCTGTGTTTGAGATGGAGGTAAATGGTAAATGGTTGGCATTTATATAGCACCTTTATCCAAAGCGCTGTACAATTGATGCTTCTCATTCACCCATTCATACACACACTCACACACCGACGCCGATTGGCTGCCATGCAAGGCGCCGACCAGCTCGTCAAGAGCATTTGGGGGTTAGGTGTCTTGCTCAGGGACACTTCGACACAGCCCGGGCGGGGGATCGAACTGGCAACCCTCCGACTGCCAGACAACTGCTCTTACTGCCTGAGCCATGTCGCCCCAATCTGGCATGGAGGAGGGGGCACGGTGCAGACTGAGGACTTATACAGAATATTTACATCTGCGCGCCAACCTTGCGGCACCCTTGCTTTTAAGCGTATTTAAGTGCGCGCTCATTTGCTGAGTCATTGATATTTCTTTCCTCATCCTTTTTCCTCAGTTTTCTAACTTTATTTCTATACTTTATTTCCGGAGGCGCGGCACACACAGCTGTCGCGGGCAGAACCAGAACCCGCCCGACCCAGTAAACAGCACAGCAGCTGTTTCAGGGCCCGCCCACTGCCAGCGGCCCCCTAATTATTCTGAAATATATATTTATACATTTATAACGTTTGGGTTGGGAGGGCCCCCCCCCAAACCTCCCCAAACCTCCCCCCAAGTCTGCATAGGACCCCGCTCAAAGGCTAGGGCGGGTACTGTGCAGAACGCAGCCATTTGATTGGCCAGAGGAATCGCACTCCTCGTGCAACGAGGAGGCCCTGCCAAGTCAACCCTTCCTCTCTGGGCAACGCTGACATCAGCACCAGAGCTGGGCCTAGGGCTTTGGCTGGCCCGACAAGATTCACCCCAAAGTACTCCAACTGAATCACTCTCACTGCTGAACAACTGAATCACACTCACTGCTGAACAACTGAATCACTCTCACTGCTGAACAACTGAATCACACTCACTGCTGAACAACTGAATCACTCTCACTGCTGAACAACTGAATCACACTCACTGCTGAACAACTGAATCACACTCATAACTAAACAACATCATACCACAACTAAAAACTGAATCACACCCACCACTAAACAACTGAATCACACTCCCTGTTGAACAAATGAATCACTCTCACTGCTGAGCAACTGAATCACACCCACCACTAAACAACTGAATCACACTTTCCAATGAACATCTGAATCACACCCACCATTAAACAACTGAATCACACTCACTGACTGATCCGGAGACGCAGCAAGAACTTTTTTTCGACAATTCAGCAGACCTTCGGCATGAAGGTGTTCACTCATTCATTCATTCATTAGCTTAACCCGCTTATCCTGAACAGGGTCGCAGGGGGGCTAGAGCCTATCCCAGCATACATTGGGTGAAAGGCAGGAATACACTCTGGACAGGTCGCCAATCCATCGCAGGGCACACACACAATTCACTCACACACTCATACCTATGGGCAATTTAGACTCTCCAATCGGCCTAACCTGCATGTCTTTGGACTGTGGGAGGAAACCGGAGTACCCGGAGGAAACCCACGCAAACACGGGGAGAACATGCAAACTCCACACAGGGAGGCCCCGGCCGACGGGGATTCGAACCCAGGACCTCCTTGCTGTGAGGCGGCAGTGCTACCCCACTGCACCATCCGTGCCACCACGAAGGTGTTTTGTCCACTAAAGTATTCATCTGTGATGTGTAGCAGGACAGATGAGCAGCTGCGTGCATGTGTGCAGTATTCATGCGTTTGCATTATGCATGCTAACTTCCCCTCCCAGGAAACACGGCACAGTGCCGGTTGTGTTTACTGTGAGTACATAGTAATCCGGGTCTCCTCTGGGACTCGTTCATGAAGGAGACAAATGAGACAACAAAGGACAGCAAAAACCATTGTGACTGTGTATGTGTCTGTGTGAGTGTGAGTGTGTGTGTGTGTGTGTGTGTGTGTGTATGTGTGTGTGAGAGTGTGTGTGTGTGTGAGAGTGTATGTGTGTGTGAGAGTGTGTGTGTGTGTATGTCTGTGTGAGTGTGTGTGTGTGTGTGTGTGAGAGTGTGTGTGTGTGTGTGTGAGAGTGTGTGTGTGTGTATGTCTGTGTGTGTGTGTGTGTGTGAGTGTGTGTGTGTGTGTGGCTGTGTGTGTGTGTGTGAGTGTGTGTGTGTGTGTGTGTCTGTGTGTGTGTGTGTGTGTGTTTGTGTATGTGTGTGTGTCTGTGTGTGTGTGTTTGTGTGTGTTTGTGTGTGTATGTGTGTGTGTGTGTGTGTGTGTGTGTGTGTATGTGTGTGTGTGTGTTTCCTGCGTGTGTGTGTGTGTGTGTGTTTGTGTGTATGTGTGTGTATGTGTATGTGTGTGTGTGTGTGTGTGTGTGTGTGTGTGAGTGTGTGTGTGTGTGTGTGTGAGTGTGTGTGTGTGTGTGTGAGTGAGTGTGTGTGTGTGTGTGTGTGTGTGTGTGAGAGGAACACACAGCTCTGACGGACGCAGCACGGGAACCTGAAATAGAGACGTCTCCGTGATCAGATCCTGAAGCACCTCGTCTGACTGCGCGGCTGACCTGAGGCCGACCCTCTTTATTCCCCCGTCACGGGGAGCGGCGCTGACGCAGGCTGACAGGCGGCTGTCAGTCACGGGGGAGAGAGGGGCCTTTTGTGGCTGGGCTGAGCGCTGAACGGCGGGCGGGGTTACCTCAGGTGGCAGCGGGACGTCGCCGGCCTCAGCCAGGCGGGCGGGGCGGGCGGGACGGGCTATAAAATGTTTTGATTGCTGAAAGAGGACTCTGCAGTGTCCCGGGGGGGGTTGACGTCACACCTGGCTCCTCCAGGACGACACTCAGGGAGGGGGAGACGGTCGCTCCTCTAATTAACAGCCGAAATGCGAGGGCCAGCTGAATTAGCGGAACGCATGCGTGTACACGCACGTGCGCTGACACTGATATGCGTGATCGTATGCATGAACACACACGCATGCCTATGGACACACATACACACGCACAATCATGCACATCCACATACACACACTTATATGCATGATCAGATGCATGTACACACACATACACATATACATATACATACACACTCACACGCACACACCCACATACACACACTTATATGCATGATCAGATGCATGTACACGCACATACACATATACATATACATACACACTCACACGCACACACCCACATACACACACTTATATGCATAATCAGATGCATGTACACGCACATACACATATACATATACATACACACTCACACACCCCCATACACACATACATTCTCTACTGCACACTTATATGCATGATCATATGCATGTGCGTGCACACACACACACACTAATGTGTGTGAGCGTACATAAATTATCAGCCTTTTCTCTCCATTGAATTAATTGAATCCCACTGGACGATTGAATTCCTAATGAGGCTGCTGCACTGAGCCGCACTGGCACGGACTACATTACCCAGAGGCTGCTGCACAACAATGACACCGTGACCGAGATCAACAATCTGTCAATCCACTCTCACCTCACATACATTACACGGCCAGTGAAAGGGTTGAGCGCCCTCACAATAATAATAATGAAAAAAACAAAACCTTTAATTAAGATAATTGTGCTATCTTACATGTACGCGAGCGTTTTTTTTATCCCCTGAGGGACGGGGCATTAAGAGCGCGGCTGGCTGTAATTTCAGCTTCGATAATGCCGAGCGCATTGTCGAGGTGTCAGACTGAAGCAGATTGAATCTGTTTGATAAAACTCTGGCGGAGCACCGATGACAGGGCTGTCAAATTAACTGAGGGATATCACGGGAGGTCTAAGGGCTAAAAGCCAATTACTCGCAATGTGTAAGTGTTAATGATGGCCGGCGCTCAGGGAAATGGTGTCTGTTAGACACAATGCGTTGGAAGTGATTTTATCTCTCTGCGTGAGTGGTGTCTGTCAGGCTAATTACTTGTTGAGGTGGCTAACATCATCAACACTGCATTATTAAATTCATGAGGTGAACTCATTTTTTTTTTAATGCCCAAAAGACTTGTAATAAGCACAAGTACGCATTCACTGGATACAGCGAATGTACAAGTCATTGCGTGACCAGATTTTTTAAAAATCTTAAATGTATCTCTATTTTAGCAAAACCTTCTAAAAAAAAAAAAAATACAAAATACTTCGCCGCAATCACCTTAAGCCCAAAAGAAGACACGACGGACGATGTTATCGCCTGAGCGGCCCGCCACCTTGGGGCCTGGAGGAGACATTGCTCACCTCCCTCGTCAGAGAGGAGAAGATTGGGAAGCAGGGAGGGCTGTCACACAGTGTGGTCATGCTGTAGCTGATAGCTTTTGACAAGGGTCAACTTCATTTTTCCTCTGTCATGTAGTTCATCTGGTAGAAAACACACTCAGGCTTTACCTTTGCCATGAGATAGATAAAATCCCCTCTGGGGACAGAAAAAGGAATCATTTGTGTGTGTGTGTGTGTGTGTGCGTGTGTGTGTGTGTGTGTTTGGAGGGGTAAGGCCCTTCTTTCCACAGTTAAGTCAAGTCAGATTTATTTATAAAGCACATTTAAAATGACTACCGTCAACCAAAGTGCCGTACAATTTATAATTACTGTATATGTAAAAAACAATAAAAACAATAAAAACGAACAGAATGCGCAGCACTGGAATAATAATTCACGCAAAAATGCAACAAAAACAATGAAAAAAACAGCTTGAATGTGGAATGCAATAACATGTTAAAAGAAATCACACCATGACCACATGAAAGTGTCATAACTGAACTGTGCCAATTAGGTCCATAATCACAAAAGAAAATATGCAGTCTGGGGCCAGTCTAGAAAGAGTTAATGGGTTAGGGTTAGTGCAATCCAGGAAAGTCTTCATAGCGAATATCTGGACCAAAATTCATATCAAAAAAAGGACAAGGCTCCGACCAATTTATATTTTGCTTCTCCAAATCGTCAATGCAAAGTGTTGGACCAAGAACATAAATCAAGACAATGCAACGGTCAGGAATTGATTTTCTAATACACTGTCCTTCAAGGGTACCGTACTATTATCATTTTACACTTACAATTATATAATTGGGGCAATATAGAGGTTTACAGGCTAATTGAATTTGCGCAGAGAATGAAGTTGTCTGTGTGAATTATATTGTGAGACAAGGCTGAGATGCTGTCCTTTCTCTGTATTTTCCAGCCATGTCAAAGAAAAACCTCAACAAGCTGTGAAGCAGCTTCCCCTCTTTCCACACACACACACACACACACACACACGTTTTGTGTTTTTGTTTTTTGGGATTGGCTCCCCTTTGAAGATATTTCCTCTTGATTTGTTTTCTTATTTTTTTGCTATTCTGTATTTTGCCTGGAGGATAAAATGCAACAAGCAACTGAACTTTTGTCTTCCACTAACAAAAAAAAAGAAAAAAATGCAGTGTCATGTGAATCCTACATGTCAGGATCTGTACAATAAATTTAAAAAAAGAAGCTTTTTTAGTTTTCGGGTTTTTTTGTCATCACGTTTGGCGCGTGTAACGTTGCAGGCCTGGCAGCCGGGGCTCTGACAGCTTCCTGTCTGCTGGCTGCAGATAGGCCCAACTCCAAAGCACATGGTTACTATGGCACCAGCCGGGGCATGGCTTCTCGAGGGGGGGGGGGGGGGGGGAGGGGAGGGGGGCCGGTCAGTTTTCATCTCACCGCTCCGGCTGTGTTTAACAGCCTCCTCGTCTGTGTCTGGACAAATTGGCAGCGGCCGCGCTTTTGGTGAAGAGGGAGTGTGAGAACGACTCGCGTGAAAACAGCCAGGGTAAGAGCAGGGGGTGGGGTGGGGGGGTGGAGGGGAGGGGAGGTTTGGCAACATGGGCGGTTAGGGAGGTCGGTGAAATGCAACTGGGGTGAGGGGGGGGGGGGGGGGCACATATTTCGCAAACCAATTACGTGAAAGAAAAATTGTGGAACCAACCAATTATAATGCTCTATCCAGATGCCTGTGGGCTTGAACCCTGGCCAATAAACATCTGCTGTACTTGAACAAGGTCAGGAAGTGGCTATATGGGATGCTGTCAGTATTTACCGCACTTTGTAATACAAGTTTTTAATACTTTCTTTGCATCAAACCGACTAGTAGAGGTCGAAATTACATTACATTACATTAATGGCACTTGGCAGATGCTCTTATCCAGAGAGACGTACAGTTGATTAGACTAAGCAGGAGACAATCCTCCCCTGGAGCAATGCAGGGCTAAGGGCCTTGCTCAATGGCCCAACGGCTGTGCGGATCTTATTGTGGCTACACCGGGATTAGAACCACCGACCTTGCGTGCCCCAGTAAGTTACCTTAACCACTACGCTACAGGCCGCCCTGTAAGAAGCAATTGCTGCATGTCGCCTGTTTTGTGTAGCTCGCCTATCTAGCCAGAAGCTTCTGGATTGCATTAAGAAATTAAAATTCAGTTTTCTGTCTCACCTCCCCGGTGGCCACCAGTAACCATTCATAAATAAATGAGGCCTAGCTGTGGACAGGAAACTGCAGTGGTGGGCATAATCATGATGTCATAGGCTTTAACAACCATCCAATGAGGTGGTCTCCAACGCTGGTCCCCGAGAGTCGCAGGGTCTGCTGGCTTTTGAGACCCAGCTAACCAGGTGAGGCGAGTTAACTGTGTAATCAGCTGCTCTAATTGATTAATTAAGTAACAACAAAGATCAGCGCGCCCTGTAGCTCTCCAGGACCAGGGTTGGTGACCACTGATCTATAACGAACAGCTACCAATGAATAACTACCAATGAAGAACAAAACCAACAAATAACAACCGAGGAATAATGAACTATTCGCCTAGGAATGTTCCCCTGTTTCAAAAAAGAGAAAGAGATTTGTTACCTGAAAACCCCCAGCATATCTGCACCAAGAAAGTGACTGTTAAACTTGGCAGTGAAAATCCATAGGGCTTTCATGCAAACACAAAGGCAGATTTAGCTCTCTTGTGTAAGGCTGTACAGTAAAACCTTTCATGGTTTCCTCTTTCGTCTTTGATCTAATGCTCCTTCTGAAAGCGTTCTGGAACAGTCCGCCCGACGACCGCTGCCTGGCTGAGGGGTGGGGGGGGGGGGTTCCGTCACGCGAATAGATTATTTCGGGGAGAAGAGGCTCGACGCGGCCTAATCTAATCTGCTCCGAAAAACAGGGAGCTGCCTGGACTATTTCTGATTAAACCTTAAAAAAATACGCTCCTAACAAAAACTCCTAAAAATAAAAGCCACGTATTATTTAACAAAAGGGTTGAGG
The DNA here is from genome assembly GCF_963514075.1 of Conger conger. Taxonomy (NCBI): domain Eukaryota; kingdom Metazoa; phylum Chordata; class Actinopteri; order Anguilliformes; family Congridae; genus Conger; species Conger conger. The sequence continues at coordinate 61,974,599 of NC_083764.1, read as the reverse complement.
GAAAAAAACTGATAAATATGTTGGGAGATCCATTCCCCCCCTATCCTCCTCTGTTTCACTTCTAGCTCTCCTCAGGACTTCTCGCTACCGTCATAAGCCATAACTAGATAATGGCCTTTTTCCAGGTACACAGTGTTCCCATTCCGGTTGAGTTTTCCCCACCCCGGATTGAAGCCGCTTTCGGATGGATCGAGATCTGTGGAGTTACGGAGCCGTAACATTAGAGTACAGATTCTAATCACTTACAGCGGTGAAGGAGACTCTAACAATCTGCACGGAAAGGCACATCACGGTGGCTGAAATGTATGTACATGCAATGGCATTGTTCATTTGTGGACCCGTTTTCCGTCCCTTGGTACTGTAATGTCGAGGATGTTTCCTTCAGGTGCGTGACACAGCTAGTCGACAGTCGGGGCGAACAGTAATTCATCTCCACTCTGACAGAGATAGCACATACACTGTGCTCACACACTCCAGCATAAAAACACACACAGTGTCAACCTGCAATCATCACACCAGGCTTCAGTAATCAATTAGTCAACCCTGACATGCAGTGCAGTTAGCACTTCCGGGTCACAGAGGTCAAAGTGTCTGGAAGTGAGGGGGATTGGGGGGGGGGGGTGGGGTGCAGTCGGGGTGAGACAGCTCTCTTTACTTCAGCAGAACTCACAACTCCAGTCCTTGGGATTCACTTGCGAGAAGGTTTTTGTTTTAACCAGGAACTCACCCACCGGTTTTAACCAATCAAAGGTCATTTTGGTTCATAAACTCAGGTGTGTGAGTTCCTAGTTACAACATAAACATTCTGCCAAGTGGGTCCCGGAGGACTGGAGTTGGGAAACACTGCTCTAGCAGGCCTTTTTGGCAGGTGTCCTGAGGAACCTCCTTATAATGCCCCTGTCCCTCCAGACACTGAAAAGAAAACAAATTGCATTACCATATTACATCCTCAACTTACAGGCCAGCGGTTTCATCCATTTTAGTTAGCGAGTCGGACTGAAAACTTACTTTCCCCCCCCTTCCGTTCATAGACCCACTCGGGGTCTGTCCCACAGTGCCCCATAGTTGTAATTCAGAAAACGAGGGAGCGCTTGATCACGCAGAATTTAAACGTGATGTCAACCCGTCTCCAGGCCCCGCGCGGGCGGCGTCTGCGCCAGTACGTTAACCGCTCCGCCGTTTGAAATTGAAAAAGCCGTTACCTGTTGCCACGGTGATGTATTTCACTACCTGGCTTATCGGAGGAAGCCGTTTATTTTGGTTTTTTATGTTTTTTTGTGTCGGGGACTCAGCATCTAATGGAAGTTTTATGGCAGGGATTGAAACTAAAATCCTGGAGGCAGCAGTGTCTGTATATTTCTTCATATGCTCCAGTGCCTAAAGTGCTTACCTGAAGCCACTGATCGGCTAAAGAACCCACACACCTGCTTTCCCAGGTCTACATTTTTCAGATTTCAGAGGTACTGCAAATAGTAACTCACCAGAAGCCTCATATATGCGAGAGTCCTACAGTAAAAATTGCATCGTAAATAGTGGCTCAGGCAGAAAACCATGGTTAAGTAGTTACGTATGAAATTGCGCTCCTATGTGGATATACGATCGTATTTGTACGTAAAGTTTGCGCTAGACGTGAGTAAATGAACTGCTGGGTATGGGCAGTGCTCATCGGGGGGCTGTGCCCATAACACCCTGACGTGGGCCGTGATTGTCTGTGCATTACGAGCAACACTGAAATCATAATTAATTTTCGGAACGAAGAGGGCAGAAAGAAACGCAGACTTCTCCCCCTTGTCCAGAGGAAAATAGCCGTCTTTGGCCAGATTGAAAAGCATCATACCCCCGGGCAATTCAGACTCTCCAATCAGCCTAACCTGCATGTCTTTGGACTGTGGGAGGAAACCGGAGTACCCGGAGGAAACCCACGCGAACACGGGGAGAACATGCAAACTCCACACAGAGAGGCCCCGGCCGATCGAGATTTGAACCCAGGACCTCCTTGCTGTGAGGCGGCAGTGCTACCCACTGCACCATCCGTGCCGCTCCAATAATAAACATTATTTATAAAAATGAAATAAAGTAAAAGCATTGGAACGGGGGGGGGGGGGGTGATAGAGCAACATATTTATGCAACAGATACAAATGCACAGTTAAAAAAAATATAATAACAAGATGCAAATAAAATATGAACATAAGAACACATCAGGCATTAAAAGGATCAGACATTAAAAGCGGCTTTGTAAAAATGTGTTTTGAGGAGGGATTTGAAAGGAAGCAGGCTCTCTGAGCCTGATCTCTTCAGGTAGGGCATTCCTAAGACGCAGGTACACAACTTTAAACCAACTTTAATAACATTCATAAATAACTGGTATTAATTTAATCAATGAATGATTCATTTTTATCAACAAATCAAGCACACATTCTCCTTCTAGGGTTTAAATCCAAGGGCATTTTAATAAATGAGTCCCCAGGTTAGCCTCAGCAGCGTAACCACACAGCAAAACATGACAGAATATTAAGTGATAGAGAGGTATTGAGAAGGCATATTGTTTTTTTGGTAAAACTTTCTTTGAAGGGACCTACATAAGGGCTATGTAACTCATTCATAAACACTACATAGCACATTCATAAGCACTACATAAGCATAAGTGGTTCTTGCGGTAACACTTTCTTTGAAGGGTCCTACATAAATGCTATATAACTCATTCATAAAAACTTCATAGCACATTCATAAGCACTACATAAGCATAAGTGGTTTTTGTGGTAACACTTTCTTTGAAGGGTCCTACATAAGGGCTATATAACTCATTCATAAGCTCTACATAGCACATTAATAAGTGCTACATAAGCATAAATGCTTTTGTCAATGACCTCACCGTTGATCCACTCCAGATCTTCCCTCCAGCCGCACCGTCATACGGCAGAATTCTCCAGGGCAGGTCTACCATCCTGTTGGTTTTCATTTCCAACACTAAATCGGCACACCCGATTCTACTCGATCTCCAGCTGTCGAATGAGCCGCACTCTGCTAAGGGTCAGAGTGAAAACCTGCGGGACGGTAGATCTCCAGGAACAGGGTTGGACAGACACGCCGCATTACTTCTCTGTTCTTCTGCTGTGGATCCTGATCTGAGTCCACACCAGGCCTTCCCTCCAGCCCCGCAGCCATACAGAGAGCAGAATTCTCGGGGGGGGGGGGCGCTCAGACTGCCAGACTGTTGGGCGTGTTGACAATTGCCAGTCTGCCTGGGTTGAGGTCAGACACATTTCAAATCGGCTCATTCAGGAAATGAAAAGTGGGCATAATGTTTGGCGATTTGTCAATTAAGGAGCTGCATTTCAATTTCGTTTCCTGGATTGACTGAAGTGAAACGGCATTGACCCGTGCTTTGTAGCCGTACTTATTTCACTTTCCTGAATTTATGCAACATCAGAACGTCCGTTGCAGAATTTTCCAATGTGCTTGGCCATTGTGAAGCTAAAACTTATTTGACTTTATCACAACTGCTGAACCAAGGTTTAATAAGTTTGTGGTTCGGGAAAAGGGTGCAATAACTGGTGCATTATGGGATACGTATTGTGTATATATGCAGAATCTTTTGTCGATCTCAAAAAACCTTGCTCTGCCCCTTCACTGTGTTAAAAAACACAACCCTAGGTGATTCATTCAGACGCAGAATATCATGTGTGGCTTGATCAAATCATCAGATGGATTTTTTATACCCTCACAAAAAATATATATATATATATTTCAGAAAGAGTTTGTTTCGAACTCTGTTACTCCGCTGCATGCACAAGTCTAGTTCAAAGCGAAAAAGAGAAGACTCGAGGAGTTCGTTACCAAGTAAAGATTACACAGTCCACATCAAAACAAGATCTGGGGTTCTGAAATGTGGAGTCTCGGAGACCTCGGCAGCCGTCGGCAGACATTGGAAAACTTATCTTGCGCTGAAAAGAATTTCTTCTGAGGGCGTTCTGAAGCCATCTTGTCAGCTCTTTGATCTGAAATGGCCGTAAAAGCAATCGCTTGTAGTTCCCTGAAGTGAATTAGCTGGGCAGGTGACACGTTAGCCAATGGGGGGCTGGGGGTGGGGGGTGGGGGGGCGGTGGCGTGGCGGAGCGTAGCTTCGATGGAATCCCAGGCTGGCGATCAGGGTTGGCCGTTTCAGCGCCATTACCCTGCTCTCACGACCTAGCGCTGGGATGAGCAGCCGTTGCAGTGCTCTTCTGAAGCTCTCTGGAGTCGCGGGTCTGAGTCCCACGAGGCGCACTGTGGCACTCCACTGCGTAATTGTTTCGGATTCAAGCCCTTTTCTGCGCTCTACTGAGCTTGTCTGGTGTATTGGAACCGTTGAGGTACTCTCAGAAAATGCAAGCCTTGCCTTCAAGGTCCTCTCGGTCCAAGGTTCAATCGAGCACAGGATACAAAACAACTACACGTTTGTGGCACCCAGATCTCGTGGCACGTATTGGCTCAAAATGCTTCAGTACTGCACACAGATTAAGCCCAGCTCTAGACTAAATTCAACTAAATTGAATGGAGATTCTCCACATAAAACTCCATTTTGTCCAGGACCGAGCTTAATCGGTGTCCGCGAAACCGGCCCTAGAAATGACGTCCGAGAGAGAAACCTCCAGAATGGGCGAACGGTCAGCTTCCAGAGAAGCTGGAGTGGAGGGAAAGAGAAAGAGAAAGAGAAAGAGAAAGAGAAAGAGAAAGAGAAAGAGAAAGAAAGAAAGAGAAAAACAATTTGAGTGGCCGAGCCGGACGTTCTGAATGATATCCACCTCGCTCCTCACCACAGAGACACAGCGTTTAAAACATGTATATGTTTTGTGAAAAGCATATCTTTCCGTGATGGACCGTCAGACTTCACCTGTTTGTGTCGGGCGGTGGAATTGGACGGGGGCGGAGAGACGAGAGCGCGGGACGCAGGTGAAGAGATGGAATCCCGACATAAGACCCCCCTGGGGAGTGGAAGGAAATTGAAATGTCATTTGGATATTAATAGAGCAATTTCTGCCTCGGCAGACGAAGTCGGGCAGAGGCGAGACAGCAGACAAACAAGTGAATGGGCTATCGGAGAAAAATTATATATATATATATATATATATATATATATATATAATATATATATATATATGGCCGACAAGCTGTTGATTTCTTTTACTGCCAACTATTTGTGTCCAAATGTGTGCTCGTAGAGGGGAGGCAGCGTGTATGTATGTGTATATGTATGGAGATGTGTGTGTGCGTGCGCGGGTGCGTGTGTGTGTGTGTGCGCGGGCGCGTGTGTGCGTGTGTGAGTGTGTGTGTGTGTGTGTGTGTGCGCGGGTGCGTGTGTGTGTGTGTGTGTGTGTGTGTGTGTGTGCGCGGGTGCGTGTGTGTGTGTGTGTGTGTGTGCGCGGGTGCGTGTGTGTGTGTGTGTGAGTGTGTGTGTGTGCGTGCGGGGGCGCGCGCGTGTGTGTGTGTCAGTGTGTGTGTGTGTGTGCGCGGGTGCGTGTGTGTGTGTGTGTGTGTGCGCGTGTGTGTGTGTGTGTGTGTGTGTGTGTGTGTGTGTGCGCGGGCGTGTGTGTGTGTGTGTGTGAGTGTGTGTGTGCGTGCGCGGGCGCTGTGTGTGTGTGTGTGTGTGTGTGTGTGTGAGTGTGAGTGTGTGTCGCTTGCCTCTTTATCTCTTCCTTACTCTAATTTCCGTTCATTATCTCCGTTTAATGAAAGAGCTGGTAATGTCTATTACCGCCGCTGATGGAGGATGTGATGTCTTTAAGGGCAGTGACAGAGGGGAGAGGTGGCGGGGCTGATGATGATGAGGCCAGCCATGATGACGATGATGATGATGATGATCGTAATGATGATGATTATTATTATCATTATTAGAGATCACGGTAGTTTAAGGCAGCTTCCTGTTGCCCTGGTAACAGGGGACTGTAGTTTCGCGATGCATGCGGGCACACCGTACTGTATATGCTGACGTAATATCTCATTTTCATACAGTACAATGCACAGGGCTTAATGGCATTGGTACACAGAACGACTCCTGTGGGATATGCGCTTGTCTAAGCCTGAAAAATGCTTACACACAAACAAGGAATATAGTGCAGAATAGGGAAATAAAAAATATATTATCAAGATCAGAATGAAAATATTGCAATGCCTTGCAATACTGCAAACGGCAGAATTCTGCTGTTTTCACAGTTTGCTACATATTTTATGCATTAAAAATTATATATTAATATCAGCACATCCTGATTCTACAGCGCACGTGTGAGTAAAGTGTGAGCATTATTGATTTTTGTTCATGCATAAAATAATTGAACTAAAACCAAAGATTTTTATCCCGTTTTTTGGTCCAACCTTTACAATAAGGTTCATGAATTGACATTAACTCATGTAGTTTTTGAATTAATGATGGACAAATACATTAATTAAGCATTAAATTACCTTGTTGTTAGTTAATGCATTTGCAACTAACGTATTTGTTACATGACATTTATACATTTGCAAACCATAGGATGAACTTATAACCAGTTAATCATTAACAAATACATGAACTGACTTTTTAACACCAATATGAATTGGCAATAACGAATGTAGTTGTTAACATGAATGAATGATGTACAGATACATTAACAGAGCAGTACATATGAACTACTCAGCAGTAGTTAGTTAGCAACCACATTAGTTCATGCCAATCCATGGAACCTTATTGTAAAGTGTAAAAGTAAAGTGTAAAGTAAATAATCATTGTATTTGAGTGCAACGTGTCTCCTGAAAGAACTGATATGATTGTTAAACTGATGCATGGCTGTTATTATATTGACTGGCTGTCATGTCACTGGAGGTGTTATTTTGCGGCATTGTTCCCGGACGGGCGTTCGTCGTGACGGATAATCTCCCGGACAAAGCGTTGCACACAGCGGGGTGAAGGGTGCGGGCGCGGTCCTCCTTTCTTCCGCGCGGGGGGGGGGGGGGCGGGAGGAGAGGAACACAGAAGAGCCTTCTGAACGGATCATTCCAGATTATTCCGGGAGTCCGGGGAGCACGTCTTATTCATGTTTGTTCAGCCTTTGTCACGTTCCCAGATCATTATTTAAATATGTCTCCGCGGAGGACTTCACAGTGGGAGAGGGAGGGAGGGAGAGAGGGGGCTTCTCGAGGCTGCTTTGATGTCGTACGCCTTTCTCCTGGTGTTTGCCGGTTCTTCCTACAGTGCATCCCTGTCCCGGGATTTAAAAAGGGGGCTTATGGTAAGCCTTCCCAGCAACGTTAGGTCCTCTGTAGGTGGTGTTAAAAAGACCTGCATGTTAAAAAGTTTTCCTGAGCTCAATGTCACTGACTCCTCTGCAATGCCTGTTATCAGTCCGTCGTCATGGCTATGAATACAATATCACAGACTAGAACAGATCAATTCAATCAATCAATGTAACTTCAGCTTCAACTGAATTCATTTAGCATTCATTCAGTACTGTGTTGTTTACGGTACGTGGACCATTCATCACTGTGTTCCACTGTACGCTTATGCGAAGGGGTGTCTATGGCTTTTAGAACGTCTGACTGACTGACGTGTGTTCATCAGTCCAGCGGATTACTGGAGTGTGACTGGGTGTAGAATGGACAGCTGCATCGTGATTGGCTGTAGAGTAAATAAATGGTTAATTGTTGGCGTTTATATAGCGCCTTTATCCGAAGAGCTGTACAATTGATGCTTCTCATTCACCCGTTCATACACACACTCACACACCAAGGGTGATTGGCTGCCATGAAAGGCACCAACCAGCTCGTCAGGAGCATTTGGGGGTTAGGTGTCTTGCTCAGGGACACTTTGACACACCCAGGGTGGAACCGAACTGGCAACCCTCTGACTGCCAGACGACTGCTCTTACCGCCTGAGCCAATGAGACGACTGCTCTCACCGCCTGAGCCAATGAGACGACTGCTCTTACCACCAGAG